>NW_017672551.1:147784-184762 GCF_001879085.1 Nicotiana attenuata
TTAAATATAATCTAACAATCACAGTCCAGGCTAGTTTAACAGTCCAACAAGTTCATTTTAACTACAGGAGCCAATTATCAGATGCTAACATGTACTAATGCAAACTATATTCAAAATTTTCTCATACAATTACATTTCAGTCCAATTACTACAAAACTAACAGGGATTCACATATCATCAGCGAATGAAAGATCTAAATATACAAATCAAAGAGAAGCTAAATCAGAATCTTCACGTATATTCAATCTTCATGTTCTCAGCTTACAAGTACCAAAGTTACAGCTGTGTACCTGGATACGAATGAAAAACAGACGAGAGGAGGAATAGATCGGCAACAAAAGCGTAACAACGACAGTAAATTAGAACCACCTCAGCAGCAAACTCAAACTTAACCCAGAAAATACACTCAAACAAAGCCAGACAGAGTTGGGAGGAGGCGCGCCAGAAAGCTCGTGAGGCTCGAGCCAACTGTGGATATGATGTGGCGACACCCAAAGTTGATGGGGATGCCAGTGGCGATGATGATAATGACGGCGTTGGTGCTGTGTGAGAGATAATCGTATTTTTAGTTATTTGTTGTATCTTTTCTTTCCTCTTCTTCTTTTTTATTGGTTGGCATAGATCGGATGTACGCGGCAATAGCTCGCACTCCCGACTTTGTGAATAAAGAATTCTTCGCTTCTTGCTTTATATTTCAGTCCTTTGGTGACTTACGATCTATTCGCGGGGTGGGAGCTCGTCAGACGGGTCCGCATTCCCCTTATGTGATGTACACCCGGTCGTAGGTTTCATTGTGAACCTTTCGAGAGGATAGCCCGTCTGGGTTTGAACGAGGTCGGACCTGTCGCACCTTGAGGGCATTCAGTCAGCCTGAAGCCCCGCACGAGCGAGGTCGAACTGTTAAGTTTTGATGGCGAAGGCACTTAGCCTGAGTCCCAGTTTGAGCGAGGCCGAACTGTCAAGTTTTGACGGCGAAGGCACTTAGCCTGAGACCTAGTTCGAGCGAGGTCGAACTGTTGCGAAGGCACTTAGCCTGAGTCCCCGTTCGAGCGAGGTCGAACTGTCGAGTTTTGATGGCGAAGGCACTTAGCCTGAGTCCCAGTTCGAGCGAGGTCGAACTGTTGTGAAGGCACTTCGCCTGAGTCCCCGTTCGAGCGAGGTCGAACTTTCGAGTTTTGGTGGCGAAGGCACTTAGCCCGAGTACTAGTTCAAGCGAGGTCGAACTGTTGCGAAGGCACTTAGCCTGAGTCCCCGTTCGAGCAAGGTCGAACTGTCGAGTTTTGATGGCGAAGGCACTTAGCCTGAGTCCCAGTTCGAGCGAGGTCGAAATGTTGCGAAGGCACTTAGCCTGAGTCCCCGTTCGAGCGAGTTCGAACTGTCGAGTTTTGATGGCGAAGGTACTTAGCCTTAATGGGTTCCCTGGGGGAGTCCCAATTTTGCTTGATTTTTCTTGCGCTGGGGAATATGATGCATTTCCTGTTCATGTATCTGGGAGAGTACTCTTGTTTCTATTCCATTTAGAGAAATAGTTAGTTAAAACAAAATCAAAGCATTTGTTACCTCAGTTTGATCATGTTCCTTTCTCCGGTTATGCTTTTATTGGCCGCTACCAGTTTGGCGGGGCTGTCCGCTTTAATAAAGTTTTATGTCTACGGTGAAAGTTTTGAGCAGTGAGCTCAGGTGAAAGTTTTGATCTTTTCCGACGACCCATATGTCCTCCGATGCTAGAAATATCTATTCTTCTCTTCACAACTACTAACTAAAGTCATTGATTTTCCTCATATTTAGGGTGATTCAGCAATTGCAGAAGCTCTGTTAATTCATGTTTGTTTTTACTTGCCTTAACTTATTGTGACCAGAACGTAACTAGTATGAATGGGGATTCACCATGTAGCTAGTATGAATCAAGATTCGTGGTAAATCATACTTATGAACAGAACATAGAACTAGAATTGAATTCTAGATCTAGAGGAAACTGGAGGCACTCCATTCTTTTGTCCGGCGTTCGGAGAGAAGAAAAAAGGAAGCGCTTTGCATCACTTCTTTCCTCGCTCGGGCTGTTCGAGGCCAACAGGGCGGAAGATTTCTAGATCCTGCTGGGGTGTTCGATTCTTCTCTTCTTTGTTTGATGCGCTTCCATTGAATCTGGTCTGAGCTGAATTTGTTCTTGGTGCTCCTTTTTCTTCGATCCAGGAAGAACTAAGTATTTTCACTATGAAATCCCCACAGACGGCGCCAAATTGTTTGACTCAAAAGTAGTTTAATACTTTTTAAACAAATCAATCAATGTAGATGAAGGGGTAAATCGTAGTGAACATTAATTAATACTGGATCGAAGAACATAATAGTATACATAAAAGAATCGATTAAAACAACACCTGGAAAGCTTTTATTGATTACAGAAACTCAGCCTGCCTCCCTCGGAGAGGTTCATGAAATTACAATCGAAATTCCTGTTTCTTCCCGGAGATAGAATCCAGGAGTATCTTTCTTCTCTTCTCCGGTCTGGAGTCCCCCCCCCCCCCCTTAAGGGATTCTTTTTCCTTCTATTTATAGCCCAAAATTCCTCATGCTGGTAACATGTTGTTTGGGCCGGGTCGGGGAAATGACCTCCCCTCGTGGGGGGCCTCGACCTCGACACTTCTGTCATAAGTAGCAGCCGTTAGGCGTCCTCGAATTTGCTGACTGCTACTGCAGGATGGGACGGGACGGGGTCCTTGGTGCTGTGGTCGTGTGGTCGGATTTTGACCAGTACAAACATGCCATTAAAGGTAAATTAAAATTTAAAAATCAAAGAATTTTTAAAAAATAGAAATATATGCTAATTTATTTCATATTGATAAAAAAGGAAGTGTTATGCAAGTTGTTATAAAAGAGATAGTAGCTGCTAATCAATATTATTTTGCAAGTTATTAATTCTCACCTTTTATGAACGAATACCTGCAGTTACTTTTTTGATAACCTGGTATTATTTCGGTGACTACATCATATGGACACAGTGAGAGTTTAGTTAGTAGCTTATCTGATTTCTTTCTTATAGAAATAGTGAAGTTACTAGCTTGTGAGTTCTGTCTTGTTCTTACTGTTTAACTTGCAACAAAATACATAGATATGTTACATTGTTATGAAATAATAAAAGAAGAAGAGTAGTATTGCAGAGAAAAGTAGGGAGAGAATTCTTATTGATTTTGAGATGAATTACAATAGAATAAGACCCCTCTATTTATAGGGAAAGAGTGACTTAGCCACCAAGTAAAATCCCTACAATTTTTCTAAAATATAGACATTCACCTTAAATAAAACTCTATTTATAACACTCTCCCTTAAATGTCTATTCAACAAATAATGTGTCTCGTTAAAACCTTAACTAAAATAAAACCAGTGGAAAAAAAATTCTAGAGAAGAAAAAAGAGTACACATATCTAACAATACACCTTTTGGTTGCCTCGTTAAAAACCTTGCAAGGAAAACCCAGTGGGACAAAACCTTGTAAGGAAAAAAGAGTACAATGCGTATTAATTCCCCCTGATGAGAGCATCAATTCACATCCTTGAGCCTTCGCATTCCAATCTTGTGCACCATCTTCAAGAGATCGTTGGTGGAGATTTGATAAACAAATCAGCCATATTAACTTGAATAAATATATTGCACCTTGAAATCATCATTCTTGATAGAGGTGTAATGTCTTCATAAACTGCCGTGGAATGGCCTTTTCAATATCTCCATAGAGGTAAAAAATTCTCGCTATCAATTATCATGCTTATAGTTATAGCAAGATACATATGTGCACAAATTGCACTGAGGATGTGGTACTTCAAGATCAAGAATTGTATATGCTTCAAGCAATTTAAATCCTTCAGGGATTATCATATAAGTATAGTCATATAAGCCATTTAAATAGACTTTAGATGCATATCAAGTTTTCATGTCATGCGACATATAAAAATAACATGAAAAGTGATTGCACACACCTATTGACTTTATACTTTCGAGTATTTGAACTATATGTCCAAAACTACATGTCTTTCATATGAAACCAAATTCCACTTGAATTGATTCTCCAAACTTATATATATATATATATATATATATATATATATATATATATATATATATATATATATATATATATATAGCGCTATTATAGATGTCGTCGACAAACATTTTATATCGGTTCCAACTTCCTTATTTTCATATATAGACATAACATAGAGATCTCTTCATTCATATATTCAGGTACCTGAATCTCTCATGAGACTTTATGAAGTGTTATGTCATGTGATCTTCTAGATCACTTGCCTCCTTTATTATGATCATTTTGATCATTTGCGTATCTTCTTTATCATCAAGAAGTTTATTTGAAACCGATTTGTCTATATGATTTAAGCGTACCATAGACTTTGTCCTTCTAGGACTTAATAGGAGCATTTGCAATGAGAGTATAGTTACTTTCTTTGGGTCAGCAAATGTGTATGGCATGCTATTGCAGATGAATTATCTTTTATGAACTTCAAGTTCATATTATCTTATTCGAGGATCTAGATGTACAAATGATAACACATTCCACGTAACTTTGTCTCAATTGTTTATCATGTCTCCCCCTCATGTTAGAAAAACTAACTTGCTTCCTCAATTTTGGAAACCCATCTTTGTGTGTTATGGTGCTAATCAAAATACACACTGCACATTAATAATAATACGATAGAATTATTTGGTTCCTGACCCTGAAGCACTTGTGAGGGTAGAATGTAATATACTTTCGTATATAATGTATATCAAACTGATATAGATAACTTTGTTCTCATAAGCAATAATTTAACTATTAAGTGGAGGCACTCAATAATCATCTTGCTAAACCAGTTGTGATGTATACCAACTTATCAAGATAAACTATCTTGAATAGAAAATCTGGAAATTATGCTCTAAATTAAATTATTGAGCAAGTTACCTCGCAAACACCGGTCAGGTTGCGGGTTACTAATATTCGCACATGTAACCATCTCATATATACATTTTATGTGGTATACATGACAGGTGAATGGGCCCGTATTCACTTTTGATATTTCCAGCATTCATGGGATTCAATCCCAATTTTAGTTGGTCTATTAATTAATGAGAACAAGCAATGTAAGAGAATTCGTAAAGAACTTTCTAGTTCTTTAATATATAACCATGTGAATTCTCTTTTATTTTTGCACATCATACTTAAATTAACATGGCTAAATCAATTATGCCAACTGGATAAATTATCAATATTGATAAAGTTCAGGTTTACACCATGACGTGTGAAATTATCAATAAACTCCAAGTTTATTATGATAACGGGTTTTATATCAATAAACATGTGGCACTCTTTTATTTGTGTAGTACAAACTGGAAAATAAAGCGGATAACTTTTCACATACATATTACCCCCCTACAAGTAGTAGTAATAGAAGATATTAAATATTTCCTTTATTTATAGTCTCAATATAACCAACTGCTTTCGTGAATAATTTAGAAATTCAATAAGCTTCTTTGAGACATACTACAACAATATCTTATTGGTAATCAATTTTAATTCTTCAAAATAGTAATAATTGGCTCTTCCAGAGCTCTCAATTAATTTGGTACTACCACATATCATCAACATCCATATGGTGAATATCTCTTTTAAAGAGAAAGTTATACCATTATGGTCATGGTCAGAATACTATACAAGATTTGTTCCTTGCATTATTGTGCCCTTTAATACACATCGCCAAAATATTTTGGCGTACAATAGGTATGTGACCAATGATCATTCATGCCATAATAATGACATTATTTTTTTATTATTTCCCTCAAACCTCATTCTAGAGGTGAGTGTGGTATATTCAATACCACTAGTACGTTCATATTCTTCCAAGAATGAATATGTATTCATAAATAACATGTTATCACATTCACATCATGAATGGACCATAATCATCTATATGTGCTTTACAGAATCTCATGTCAAATTCGATGACAAATATTACTTTCACAAAGTGAAGGATTATTTTGAAAATCCTTATTTTTCTCATTACCACAATGATGACGATTATAATTTCGTCTATTGCCACGTCCACATCCATTGATACATTCATAGTAATAATTTTGTCTTCTTTCAGACTAATCACATACTGCAAACACATTCTCTTAAGGGAAGGAGAATGAAGCAAATTCAATGGGACGGGCTTCCAATTCTTTGCCCACAATCATACATGAATTTGATCATGGCAAGACATAGAAATTTTACCACTTTGGTGGTTATAATTTCTTACAAACTCTATTAGAGTTATAATCAAAATTTATTGCTTTTGCTTGTATTTAAAATCAAATTATAGAATTTCAAGAATTTAAAAGAGAAAAATAAGATAAACTACTTACCTTAAATCCAGAATTTAATCATGAAGGAAGTTCATAGAACAATTGACAATCATTACGCTTAATCCTAAAGCTTCTACTCAATTGGTTAGAGTCTCGTGCTGATAACGTGTTATAAAATAATAAAAGAAGAAAGAAGAGTATTGCATAGAAAAGTAGGGAGAGAGAATTCTTATTGATTTTGAGATGAATTACAATGGAATAGGACTCCTCTATTTATAGGGTAAAATCCCTACAATTTCTCTAAAATGTAAACATTCACCTTAAATTAAACATTCACCTTAATCCTAAAGCTTCTACTCAATTGGTTAGAGTCTCGTGCTGATAACGTGTTATGAAATAATAAAAGAAGAAAGAAGAGTATTGCATAGAAAAGTAGGGAGAGAGAATTCTTATTGATTTTGAGATAAATTACAATGGAATACGACTCCTCTATTTATAGGGTAAAATCCCTACAATTTCTCTAAAATGTAAACATTCACCTTAAATAAAACTCTATTTATAACATAGATAATGCCTTTTTCTTTTCTACATTTTTTTCACTTTTCAAGTTTGATGGCTTTGATACTTCAATCAAAACTTCTAAATACCTTTTGTCAACTTAGACTACAAATATGCTTCTTTTCAACTTCAACCAAATATTGCAATGAATCGCCTACTTCGATTTGAAAGCAGCAATAAACACAATGTAATCCCACAAGTAAGGTCTAGAGAGGGCAATATGTACGCAGACCTTACCCAGTTCCCGGTAGACCCTCGGCTAGGGCAACAACAAGCACACCAATCAAAAAACCGAAACAAAAATACAAAACTAACACTACGTACTACAACCAGTAAGCCGAAACCAAGCCTACTTCGATTAGGAAGAAAGGAGAATAAATAAGTGTATCAGTAAAATGTTCAAAAATTAACATCAGATAGTGCCAATGACACACTGATATCCAAATCTTGAAAGCTCTCAAGAGAGCTGAACTCATAATTGAAGCAAGCAGAAAGACTAAGTACAAAGAGAAAAAAGATAGAATATGAATTACAGTTAAGTGAGTTCTCTTCTGACCACAATCTTTATCACTGATTACTTCGCTTCCTTCTGGGAAATCACCACCATTTTTGTAGATGCGGGAAGCACCTCAAGTCGCGATAAAAGGGTTGAACACATCGACATCATGTACCTCATATTCAGGAAAGAAAACAGTATGTTTCAAATCTCTATTGTAGTTATTCTCTTGCAGCTTGTTTAGCTCCAACGGCGAAGAATTCTGTTATGACTTCAAGGGGCATGCCTTTTGTTTCAGGAACCTTCAAGTAAACAAAAACCCAAGCCAAGGCACACACAACAGCGTAAATGCCAAAGACGCCTCCAAGTCCAATGGAGGTAAGCATAACGGGGAGCGAGTAGGTGACAATGATGTCTCCGAACCAAAATGTAAGAGCGCATATAGCAATGCAGATTCCACGAACGCTAGTGGGGAATATCTCGGAGCAGAGGATATTTGGGATTGGACCAAACCCCATGACAAAGGTGCAGAAGTAGACCACAACACTAATGGTGGAGATCACAGCATGCATGACGGCACCCAGGCTAATAACATTGCCAATGACAAGTACGATAAGTGACGATAACAAGACGGGCAAAGTTGCCAACAAAAGCCACCTGGAAGAAAACAAACAGTTATACTTCTCTTACGCGGAAAGCTAAAGGGTTGAAAATGCATGCTTTAAAAAGATTTGGAATTTTCCACATATGCAGTTCTCTCAACTTCAACATGGTCAAAGTGCAAAGTAATAACAGTACAAAGTTGTGATGAATAAGTGTTGGAAAATATAGATTTTGGGCCTAGTACACCTATAAGGGGCGCTAGCTAATTAGTTGGCCATTAGTTAGTCTAACTCTCACCCTAAGGCTGTCTATATAAACACCACTATATGTGTACGAAGACACACTCTAAATTATTTAGAGAACGGCTAGGTGTAGGTTTCTCTCCATCCAATAGAGGGAAAATTAGGCTGTTGGATTAGGGGATTCATCCGCTACGTGAGGATTCCCGACGACTAGTAATCTGAGTCGAGATTGCTATAGACAATCCGCTTCCGCCAAGGAGAACTATCGTAAGTCTGCAAACTAGTGTTTACTCATTTTATTACAATAAGTTTAACCATAGTTAGGCCTCAAACTAAAGAAACAAGTCATTTTAGTAACAAAAACTAGTTTATTGAGAAGGCAACTATGGTGCATGAATTATGATGAGTAAATTATACATCAAGGATTAAGATGTTATCATTTCTAGAGTTACATAAAATTTAGCATTAATAGAATCAGGGATACCTTCTGCCGGCAAAGTCCATTAGTCTCATCGCAACAACAATGCTGGGAAGCATTAACAAAGTTGTGACAGCACTTATGAGGAGAGACGCAGAATCAGAACTGATGCCCATATTCGATAGCAAAATTCCTACTCCTGCTTGTTCAAGAATTTGAGGAGTGTAATAGAGAACCCCGTTGATTCCGGAAAACTGTACAAGGACCAAAGCAAATCACTAGCTTAATCAAAAGTAAATGGTTTGGTTCAAATGCTTATTTTCTAGACATGATGCCACTTTAAACTTCATATACTTCACTGGTTTGAGCATAACATAAGATTAAATAAAGCTTAACAGCAGGCCATTGCATAACAGAGCTCATTGCATAACAGAGCTCAGTAAATGTCATCACAAAGTCATGCACAGAAGAGTCAATTGCTTTATGTACTTTATTCTTTGACTGGTGAATTGCTAGGCGAGCTGTAACCATTACCAATAAAATACGAGAGCATAAAACTATATAGTAACCTCAATCGCCATACTTATGCTACCTTTCTTCTTAGATCCAAGTTAAACTAAGGGGTTTTGATGGTTCTATCTAAGATTTCACTAAGCCAGCACCTCATTTAATTATCAAGGTCAAACGGCAAGTTCATAGAACAACTTTTACCTGCTGAAGTATTTGAATTCCAACTCCGACAATCAATGCATGCTTAACCCCTGGCTCAAAAAGTGCTTTCCAGCCTGGCCTCTTCGTAACAGCATCAGGTTGTGTCTCTACTGCTTCTTCGATAGACTGTTGACCCAAGAGACTGTCTGCTCGAAGAACAGACTGACTCACTAAAGCAGCTGCATGTATGAATTCGCCTTCAGCATGAGCATCACCTGGAAGGGAAATAATGGACCCACGCCGTGATCCAGCGCCTCCTTCTTCGTGTAAATAAATCCTTTTGAGTGCTCCTTCCTTTTTCTCATCTTTTCTGTACGCTAGCTGCCATCCACCGCCAATACCCATGCTCGCTTGCTCGCCATTTGCGTGCATGAGATTGCTACCTTGTCTCATGCTTAATGAGGTTGGAGGCCCCATATTTGTTTCGGCATTTGTACCTTGACGTGAGAGCAACGGACTTCTCAGATTATCATCTGATTCGGCCCCAGAACCATCGGACATATGATGTTCGTCGTCCTTTTGGCTTTCTTCATCCCACTGTTCATGTTTCTCTTGATTCTCTGTTATATTGAACATGCTGCCAACATTCGAAAAGAGCATGCTTCGCATGCTTCCCATCTCCGGAAGCTTCTCATGAACGCTGCCAAATAGAGTGACCAACGGATCCATAAGCATGCTTTGGTTTGCCATACTCCCGTGACGTGAAGCCAGACCAAGAGTACTTTGTCCAGTCACAGGTTTGGCTATCCATGAAAGACCTTCTTCGGCTCCATATAACTTGATTTGATCTTTCTCATCCTGGTTGTCGACAAGTTCACTGTCTGGACCAATTATATATTCTTCTATAGATACTTCACCTCCAACACCTAAACCCTCCATTAGCAAGGCCATTTCACCTGTAGATTGAGAAGATTCCGTTGGAGATTAGAATCTTGGTCGAGAATGTTAAATCCCAAGGAGGACTGATCATGAACTTCAAGAATGAAAAAGTGTAACCTGACCTAAGAGTTAAACCTTAAAGAAAAATATTATTCCCTCCATCCCAAATTATGTGGCACTCTTTCCTTTTTAGTCAGTCCCAAAAAAGAATGTCACTTTTCCTTAGTAATGTGTTGATATAATTCCATGGAAAACCAGTATGCTTGACAACAAATAAATGAGAAAAAACGAAGCAAGATTTCATTAGGCATAGAACCAACATATTATCTGAAGTTTATGAGTATATCTCCTGAAACCTAGTAAGCAACCCCAACCAAACAAAGGGCTTTGAAGCGTGTGATGAAGTCGGGACGGCATTCAATTTCTTAAATCAATCGATTTGACTTTTTTCTATACATGGGATATGCAACAGCCTACAAAGTTCCTAAACTCTTTATGTTGGTTAAATTTATATTAACTTGAGGTACCTAAGAGCAAAGAAACCAGTAGACTTAAGAAGCTGCTCCTCAAACTTCAACGAAATCAATAGCAAATTGGGGTTAAAGCTCTAAACAAACTTCTTTGTTTGTTTGGACAAGTAAAGCTTTAAAACAAACTTCTATCTTATGCACGTTGATTCTCGTAAACAAGGCATCAAATGAAACATTGCTGATTACACAAAGACAGAGAGCATCACAGATTTAGCTCAATCGTTTCTTAACACTATTCTGAGGAGAAAATATATTCTCTCGTGCGACAAAGAAATAAGTTAATTGTGCACAAGGAAAAGAACCATGAGACAAACCTGAGACATCTTCCCTGCCACGTAATCTCTGTAAAACTTGTTTAGCCTCTTTCATTCGACCTTTACTGACCAGCCACCTTGGAGATTCGGGCAAGTAAAACAACGTAAAAAAGAAATAAGCAAGAGAAGGAATCGAGAGAACCCCAAGCATTAGCCTCCAACTTGGCGACGGCGTCAATGACATTCCAAAAACCATGCAGTATGACAAAAACATTCCAACACAACCAGTGAACTGTGGAAATGTATTCAATTGCCCTCTTATTTCTGGTGGGGCAGTCTCAGATATATAGACGGGAACAAGTGTCACAGCGAGACCAATTCCAAATCCATCTAAGAGCCTTGCTAAAAGCAACACATAAACATTTGGAGACCATAACATCACTAATCCGCTGAGGAAATAAAGTACCGATGAAATTATCAGCATTGGACGTCTCCCAAGCATGTCCGATACAGGTCCAGAGAATGTTGTGATCACTGTTGCTCCAATAAGAGACATCGCAACAATTAGCCCTTCCATTGTTGGCTGTGTTTGCAAATTGAATTCCTTCTTGATGTAAAGAACAGATCCTGAAACATATTAGATACATTTACTTTCAAAATATAGTAAACTGTTAAAAGTTGAGATTTGTGAGCAAAAACTATAACTTCACTTGAAATACTCGTCGAAGAAGTTTCTTTAATATTTCACTGGTATTCAAATGCTGAAAATTTGTAGTCGCAAATACTGATGGCCGATCCATGAACAGTGCAAGACATGTTTCTCCTAGAGGAGAAAACTAAACACAGAAAAAATAAATTAAAGAACAAGAGGAGTGTAATGAGGTAAAACCTGCGATTGTCGCATTGTCCCATCCCTGCAACAAGTTGCCAATAGCTGCAGCAAGTGCAATTAGCACAGCTCCACTCATCCTTAATAAATCAAATTCTTCCTTATATTATATATAAAAAATGAATGTCCAACTCTTCCTAATTGCAGAAGCACCTGCAATCAGAACATGTAGAAGATTAGACTGACTCTTGAAAAACACATCTATGTATAGATATGCATAATTTCCAAAAGATCCGACATGATTAATTAACCAGTCAATGCAAACACAAGATCTTGTTCCTGAATCAGAACAAGAACAAATAGAAAGATCCTAACTTTAGACTTCAGTAAATCTCCTATGCAACATTTGGAGCCATAAAACAACAAAAACAATAACAACTACGCCACAGTCCCAAACAAGTGGAGGCAGGGGCAGATGCAGCTTGAAAGTACCGGCTTAATTTGAACCCATTACTTTCGACGCAGTGTACAAATTTATGTATCAAAATCCACTAAAATTGCAATAAATAGTATATATGACCCCCCATAACTTAAAAAATATAATGGTTTTAATGCTAAGAACCTTAAAGGTTGAACGCATAGAGCTTAAATTCTTAATCCGCCAATGCAAAACACAGGATCTTGTTCCTGAATCAGAACAAGAACAAATAGGAAGATCCAAACTTTAGACTTGAGTAAATCTCCTATGCTACATTTGGAACCATCAAACAACAAAAACAATAACAACTATGCCACAGTCCCAAACAAGTTGAGGTCGGGAGTGATTTTATTTTGTGTCTCACACAACTTACACTAGTTGTGTGAGGCCTCTTTTTATCTCACATATTTGTGGACCCATATCTTACACATCTGGGTCCACAAAATTCTGGGACCCACACAGTTGCGTGACAAAAAAGATACCTCATACAACTAGTGTCAGTTGTGTGTGAGGCACAAAATAAAAATTTTCCCACTTTCATAAAGATTCAAAAAATGATATACTTCAATCAGGAAAGAAACATACACAGAGTGCATAGTCTTCGAATCTTAAAAAAGACCAAACAAACGCTTAAAAAAAGTAACTTTATCAGATCTAACTACATTACTCAACTGCATATGTAATCATTCCAAAATTTCCAAAATGGTACTTTTACACTAGCAAAAAAACTGATCTAAGAACAGATTTTGGATATACAACAACAACAACAATAAACCCAGTCGTAATCCAATACGTGCGGTCTGGGGAGGATGGTGTGTAGGCACACCTTACCCTTTCCGATAGACACTCGGCTCAAGAATGAGCGAAAAGAATGACATATACAAGCAACCAAAAAAGTACCTGCTAAATTCTTCAAAGAGTCAGTTAAAGGCTCCCAAAACTGGAAAAACCTGCTAAATTCCACATGTAAAGCTTAAAATTTCAAGAAAGACACAAACTTTATATAGAGACAAGACAATTGGTCTGAAACATTCAAACCCCAATTGCCTTAAAAGAAAAACAGAACTATATGCACTTTTGAAAGGGCAAGAAAAATGGGGTTGTTAAGTAAATGTAGCAGGCAAAAAGACAGACCTGAATATGACACAAATGAAAGAGAAAGAAAGATGGGATCTTAAAACCAGTTCAAAAAAAGGGGATGATGTGTAAGATGTGATGTGACCGAGGAACGTGGTTAGCTGATATGTTAACCAAAATTATATACTCATCTCTTATTATTATTCTATGTACAATCTTTTGGGAAGATTCAGAATAATTTCTGTGTTTGGTCAGTCACTTATTGACATGATCAGTTGGGATCTGTAACTTTTTTTTTTCGTTTCGTTTCGTTTCTGAGTAATGATGATATCACTTCCCATATTTATCAAAAATCTACTTTAAATATTGATTTTGAGCCGTTTGGACAATTTTAGAAAAAGTCTTTGATGTGTTTTTATAGTTAGAGGAAAAAGATTCAAATTTATTTTCGTATTATTAATAATTGCTTAATAATCCCTTCGGGGAATGGTCCGGTTGGAGGGTGGTCATCTATACGGATGATCTGAGATCAATACCCCCTAAATGCCTTCTGTGTCGAAACTGTCACACAGGGCTTGCCTAGTATGGTTTACGTCCCTTGTATGGTTTGCAGGCTATTACACAATGGGGGTTTACCCAGTGCTCACCCGAAGGGCAGAGGCTTTAACGACTGCGGATTATCCTGGGGTTCCAAAAAAATTAAAAAACTTTAAAAATAAATAAATAAATAAATAAATAAAAATAAAATATATATATATATATATATATATATAATTGCTTAATAGTTTCCAAGAAAAAGGTCCAAATTGTTTTAAAAGGCGTTGGCGAGGAGCGATGCATTTTATTTATCGGGGGACGAGACAAAAGCTCGAGGCGCAGAACGTAAGCCCATGTGTATTTAATTTTTAATATTTTATATTTTATAAATTAAATATATAAATAAAAAAATTCAAAAAATAATAGTAGAAAATGTATATGTCTATTATAAACATGCTAACATGTGCATGAAATATACAAAATAATAATTTTTTTCTTGAAAAAGTGAAAGACGTGATGATGCATTACACCTATAACGTAAGTATGATAGAATATACTTAGAGCTATAAAAATGATATTCTAGTTCATGATAGTTCAAAGAATAAAAATGACAATAATATAAAGTTAAACAATTTTAGAAAAAGTCTTTGATGTGTTTTCATATTTAGAGGAAAAAGATTCAAATTTATTTTCGTATTATTTGAAATTGCTTAATTTTGTCATCGTTTAACTTTCGGTCCTTGACCGTTAGCAAATTATCTTATTTTACTCTTGTTATTAATAGAGTGCTAGCATAAAATGAGATGAACTTCGTGTGTCCAAATTCTTCGAAAAATAAAAGTTAAAATTTTACATCTCAACTCTTTGTTGTCGATTTAAGATTAACGAGATTTATTTTCACATTCAAAAGGTAAAGAAATTAGTATTTCCCGAACCCAAAAGATTAAAGGAGTTAAATAGAATTTACTCAAAATAATGCGACCCTACTCATACCGATTAACTACTATAACAACTTGGAACATAATCAGTGAAATTCCACAAGTAGAATATGAGAAGGGTAGAATACTAGAATGTATGCAGACCTTACTCTTATCTTGTGGAAGTAGAGAGATTGTTTTCAATAGTCTCCGCTCAAAAAAGCGATTACAAAATTAGGTTTGAAGAAAGAAAAAAGAAAATTATGTCTAAAGTGTCGACAAGAACATGCAATACGATCGTACTAGTAAAATGCCAATTAATTACTCAAAATAATTAATATTCTTTCATTAATTATATGATCTTTTTGCGGGGAAGGGGGAAGGGGTTTGGGATATTTTTACACATAAACACAATGGAAATATGAGCTTCACAATGAAAAAAAAAAAGTTTTAAACAAAACTTACAGATCTTCTAAAAGAATGTCGACGAATAAAATCTACATAAAGATCAAATCACATCAAGAAAAATAAAATAGATAGGCTAATTTATTGAGTGTTGGAAACTAAACCAAGATTAATTAGTATTCCTAAGTTGTCTAGGATTTGATATTTGGTAGTTTATTTAATTCATGTCTAGTTAGGTTTTGTTTACCAATTTTATATTGGAATAGGTTTTTGGTTTTGTAGTATTATAAATAGGGGTGATACTACTTGTTTTTTTTGTTGAGAGATTCAATAGTTTATGAGTTGTGAAAAACCCTCCTACTGTTATAAATAGAATTGTATTTATGGTGAATGTCTATATTTAGAGAGATTCTAGGGTTCATTGCTTGGTGGCTAAGTCACCCTCTCCCTATAAATAGAGGGTTATTCTATTGTAATTCATCCAATATCAATAATAATTCTCTCTCTCTACTTTTCTCTGCAATACTCTTGTTCTTCATTTATTGTTTTATAACACGTTATCAGCACGAGACTCTAACCAATTGAGTAGAAGCTTTTGGATTGAGCACAATGATTATCAATTATTCCATGAACTTCCTTCGTGATTAACTTCTGGATTTAAGGTATGTATTTTACCGTATTTTTCTCTTTTATTCTATAATTTGATTTTAATACAAGCAAAGACAATAAACTTTGATTATAACTCTAATGGAGTTAGTAAGAAATTATAATCACCCGAAGTGGTAAAATTTCTATGTCTTGCCATGATCAAAGTCATGTATGATCATGAGCACAAGAAGTGGAAACCCGTCCCATTGAATTTGCTTCATTCTCATTCCCTTAAGAGAATGTGGTAGCAATATGATATAAGTCTGAAAGAAGATAAAATTATTACCATGAAGGTATCAATGGATGTGGACGTGGCAATAGACGAAATTATAATCGTCATCATTGTGGTAATGAGAATAATAAAGATTCTCAAAATAATCCTTCACTCTGTGAAAGTAATGTTTGTCATCGATTTGACATGAGATTTTGTAAAGCACATATAAATTATTATAGTCCATTCATGTTGTGAATGTGACAACAACGTGCTAGTGGTAGTGAATATACCACACTCACCTCTAGAATGAGGTTTGAGGGGAAATAAGAATATAATGTCATTATTATGGCAAGAATGGTCATTGGTCGCATACCTATTGTACGCCAAAATATTTTGGCGATGTGATTATTAAAGGGCAACAGTAATGCAAGGAACATATCTTGTATAGAGTTCTGACCATGACCATAATGGTATAACTTTCTCTTTAAAAGAGATATTCATCATATGGATGTTGATGAATATGTGGTAGTACAAAATTAATTGAGAGCTCTAGAAGAGCCAATTATACTATTTTGGAGAAAATTGATTATCAATAAAACATTGTGTTGTAGTATGTCTCAAAGAAACTTATTGAGTTTCTAAAGTATTCACGAAAGCGGTTGGTCATACTGAGACTATAAATAAAGGAAAGATTTAATATCTTCTATTACTAAAACTTGTAGCGGGATAATATGTATGTGAAAAGCTACCCGCTTTATTCTCCAGTTTGTACTACACAAATAAAAGAATACCACACTAAAGTGGATGTTTATTGACATAAAAACCCATATCATAATAAACTTGGAGTTTATTGATAGTTGCACACGTCATGGTTGTCACGACCCAAACCCCACACTGGTCGTGATGGCGCCTCTCGTGAAGACAAGGCCAGCCAACTAACCCAACTCGTCTCTTTAAAAATAGTTAAGCATAAATGAACAGCAAAGATATGACTTAATGATATTAACTAACGAAATTACAACCCCACACAGCCTTAATCGGGGTGTCACAAGTCACGAGCATCTATAAGAATGTAATTCCACTTTACAAGTCTAGAAATACACTGAACAAGAATAATGAATAACATAGAAAGACAGTGGCGCTGCGAACGCTGGCAGTCACCTCGCTAAACCTTTACATCTCTGCCTCCACGCAGCCAATACCCACTACCGGGTGGATAAATACCTGCGACTGCACGCGAGGTGCAGGGAGTAAAGTGAGTACTCCAACTCAGTGAGTAATAAAGGTAAATAATAGTTGAGCAGTAAGAAATCACGTAAAACAAATCATCATGCTATATAGGGGCAGTGAAAAACCCTTTGAAAAAAAAAAGCAGTGAAGCTGTAAAACCTTTAGAAATATCTTAACTTAGTTTAAAACCTCTTTTGAAAATTATCTTTTCAGCGGTGACGCAAATGAATGCCAAAAACAAATAGTGCAGATAAGCACAGAATTTCCGCCCCGCGGGCACAACACTCAGTTATCAAGGAATGCCAGAGTATCAGGTCTATATTGCAAGAAGTAGCACCAAACAACAGATAATAGCAGACAAATAAGATAATGCAAACACATCAAACAGTACCGGTACCGTTGCGGCGTGCAGCCCGCTCCACATATCGCTGCGGCGTGCAGCCCGCTCCGTTTATCGTCGACGGCACTCACTGGGAGTGTGCAGACTCCGGGAGGGGCCCCTTACGGCCCAAGCACAATAATAAGCCATCTCGTGGCATCAACTAGGCTCTTGGCCTCATATCAATATCAGTATCATACCGCTGCGGCGTGCAGCCCGATCCCATGCTCAGTCCAAAATCACATAAGCCTCTCGGGCAAACCATAATATAGAAATATTCAGCCCAAACTTCAGTTAAAAATATTAATTAAGTTTCAAGTTTAAGAAAATGTGGCTGAGTTTGCAAAACAGTATTAAATACCAGGACTGAGTTCAATGATATGCAAAAATGGTAAGAAACCAGTAATAATAATCCCTGAAGGATTTAATCAATTGGCACGAAGCCCAAACATAGAAATTAGCTCAGTTAAAAATGACAATAAGTGAATTCCAGTCAAATACGCAGTATATTCATCTACCGGGATGGACCAAGTCACAATCCCCAACGTTGCTCTACCCCACGCTCGCTACCCGGCGTGCAAGTCACCTTAATATAGCACTACGATGTGCAAACACGGGATTTCAAAACCCTCAAAATATCATTTACAATCATTACTCACCTCGAACCGGCGAAATCTCTAGCCCGCGACGCCTTTGCCCCTCAAATCGGCCTCCACGCGCGTCGAATCTGACCAAAACCACAATGAATACGTCACAATATGCCAAAGGAACAATACCCAATCGAAAACAATCGAAAAATATTAAAAATCCCGAAATTGGCAAAACCCGAGTCCCGGGCCCACTCCTCGAAACTCAGAAATCCTTACACCAACGGGTTCCTTATCTCGCCACGAGTCTATACATATGAAAAACACCAAAATCGGAGTCCAATTGACCCCCTCAAAACCCAATTTTTGCTCTCTTAAGTTCAATCCCTAACCTCCATTTTTGACCTTTAATTTCTTAAGTTTCCAGCTCTAATCCATGTATTTACACCATAGAATCATGTTTTTAAGTCCAAGAGTTCATACCTGATCAAAGCCCTTGAAACCCTCTTCAAAATCACCCAAAAACTCTCCAAGTCCGAAGTGAAATATGCTACTTTTCTCAAAATTTCGCGAAGATGAATTAAATATTTCTGTCTAGCAGAAACCGCTTATGTGGTCAAAATGTCGCTTCTGCAACTTCCGCTCCTGCGGTCTCCTTCCGCTTCTGCGGAAATTCCATAATCCAAAAACCCGCTTCTGCGACTTAAATCCCACATCTGCGGCTTCGCAGATGCGGCTTCCCCAACCGCTTCTGCAGAATCAGCGCCCAGGTCCCATCACCGCTTCTGCGGTCCAATCTTCGCACAAGTGAGACCGCTTCTGTGGTCCAAGCTTCGCAGAGGCGAAAACACCAATTGCAGCAGACTTAGCAACATGAAAAATTCCAAAACTCTCCGTTTAACCATCCGAACTCACCCCGAGGCCCCCGGGACCTCAACCAAAAATACCAATGCATCCTACAACGTTATTCAAACTTGTTCCAATCATAAAAACCCATCCAACAACACTAAAATCATCAATTCACATCGAATTCAAGCCTAAGTTCTTCTAAAACTTCCGAAACACGCATTCGATCAAAAACCCAACCAAATCACCTCCGAATCACCTGAAATTTTACACGCACATCCCAAATCACCTAACAAAGCTACTGCAACTCTCGGAATTCCATCCCGACCCTCGGATCAAAATCTAACCTATTAACCGGAAATCGCCAAAATACTAACTTCGCCAATTCAAGCCTAATTCTACACCGGACCTCCAAAATTACTTCCGATCACACTCCTAAGTCACAAATCATCCCCAGAAGCTAACCGAATCATCGAAATTCATATTCGAGCCCTCTAACACAGAAGTCAACGTCCGGTTGACTTTTTCAAAACAAACCTTCCTTGAAGAGACTAAGTGTCTCATTTCCTTCTAGAACCAATCCAAATCAACTCGTTCACACCCAACACTGATAATGAAGCATAAAGAAATAGAAAATGGGGGAAAGTGGGCGGTAACTCACGTGACGACGGGTCGGATCGTCACAATGGTATAACCTGAACTTTATCAATGTTGATAATTTATTCAGTTGGCATAATTGGTTAAGCCATATCGATTTAAGTATGATTTGCAAAATAAAAGAGAATTCACATGGGTAAATATTAAGGAACTAGAAAGTTCTTTACGAATTCTCTTATATTGCTTGTTCTCATTAATTAATTGACCAACTAAAATTGGGATTGAATCCCATGAATGCTGGAAATATCAAAGGTGAATATGGGCCCATTCACCTGCCGTGTATACCACATAAGATGCATCTATGAGATGGTTACATGTGCAATTATTATTGACCCGCAACCTGGTGTTTGCGAGGTAACTTGCTCAATAATTTAATTTCGAGTATAATTTCCTGATTTTCTATTCAAGAAGTTCCTCTGGATAAGTTGGTTTAGCAAAATAATTTATTGAGTGCCTCCACTTAATAGCTAAACTATTTCTTATGAGAACAAAGTTATCTATATCAGTTTGATATAGGTTATATACAAAAGTATATTACATTCTCCCCTCACAAGTGGTTCAGGGTCAGGAACCAAATAATCTCATCTTATTATTATTGATATGCGGTGTATATTTTGATTAACACCATAACGCACAAAGATGGGTTCTCAAAGTTGAGGAAACAAGTTAGTTTTTCTAACATAAGGGGGAGATATTATAAAAGTTGAGAAAAAGTTACTTGAAAGAATTATCATTTGTACATCTAGATCCTCGAATAAGATAATATGAACTTGAAGTTCATAAAAGGGATAATTCATTTGCAATATATTGCAAAGCATGCCAGACGCATTTGCTGACCCAAAGAAAGTAACTATATTCTCGTTACAAATGCTCTTATTAAGTTTTAGAAGGACAAAGTCTATGGTACGCTTAAAGCATATAGATAAATCAGTCTCAAATAAACTTCTTGATAAAGAAGATGAGCAAATGATCAAAATGATCATAATAAAGGAGGCAAGTGATCTAGAAGATCACATGACATAATACTTCGTAAAATCTCAGGAGGTGTTTAGGTACCTGAAATGATTGAAGAGATCTCTATGTTATGTCTTTATTAAAAGTGTTGAAACCGATATAAAATATTCGTCGACGGCATCTATGATACCACTAAATATATATGAGGATCTTAAGTCTGGAGAAGCAATTTCGAATAGAATTGGTTTCATATGAAAGACATGTAGTTTTGAACATGTAATTCAAACACTTGAAAGTATAAAGTCAATGGTATGTGCAATCAGTTTTCGATATCTTATATGTCTAGCATCACATGAAAACCTGATATGCATCTAAAGTTTATTATATGGCTTATATGACCTAACTTATATGACAATCCATGAAGGATTTAAGTTGCTTGAAACATATACAATTCTTGATCATGAAGTACTACATCCTCAGTGCAATTTGTGCACAAATGTATATTGCTATAACTATATGCATGATAATATGATAGCAAGAGTTTTCACCTCTATGTGAAGATTTTGAACTGACGATTCCAACAAGTTCATATGAAGACAATTCATCTCTATCAAGAATGATGATTTCAAGGTGCAATATATTCATTCAAGTTAATATGGCTGATTTGTTCATCAAATCTCTACCAAAGATCTTTTGAAGATGGTGCACAAGATTGTAATGCAAATGCTTAAGTATGTGAATTGATGCTCTCATCAGGGGGAGTTATACGCGTTTTACTCTTTTTCCCTTACAAGGTTTTGTCCCACTGGGTTTTCCTTACAAGATTTTTAACGAGGCAACCAAAAGGCGTATTGTTAGATATGTGTACTCTTTTTCCTTCTCTAGAATTTTTTTCCCACTGGGTTTTATTTTAGTTAAGGTTATAACGAGGCACATTATCTGTTGAATAGACATTCAAGGGGGAGTGATATAAATAGAATTGTATTTATGGTGAATGTCTATATTTAGAGAGATTATAGGGTTCATGGCTTGGTGGCAGTCACCCTCTCCCTATAAATAGAGGGTTCTATTCTATTGTAATTCATCCAATATCAATAAAAATTCTCTCTCTCTACTTTTCTCTGCAATACTCTTGTTCTTCATTTATTGTTTTATAACACCTACCAAGTTCTCTCCCTAGTTTAATAAATTTCTTCTATATAGCTTTTGCTGAATTTTTTGCTTATGCCTAAATTGTTCTTCGGGATATTTCAATCCTTTCAAATTGGTATCACAGCCTGTGTGAGATTCTGTCAGAGTCGGTGGAGATCCTAAAAAATTATGGATACTCCATATTTATATGGTTGCCAAGTTTTCAAGTTTGATGGCAAAAATAATTTTGAAGATTGGCATCAATATATGAAATATTTTTTCAATGTTGCTGGATTATGGTCCATTGTTGAAACACGATTTGAGGAACCCCCAGAAGGTACAACATTGACAGATGATGCATCTAAGCAATTAGAGGAAAATAGACAATTGGATTATAAGGCATGTTACTATCTCACCAGCAAGGTTGAATTCCGTGTATCTAAGAAATTTTTGCATGCAAAATCAACAAAGGAGGCTTGGACAATATTAGTGAATTCACATCGAGGTTCCGCCGAAGTAAAGAAAGTCAAATTGCAAGAGCTAAGGAGGCAGTACGAGTTGGCCCAAATGAAACCAACAGAGTCCGTTAAAGAATTCATTACAAGAATTACTAATATTGTCAGCGGCATGAGGACCAATGGAAGTACTAGATGAAGTTAAAGTGGTTGAAAAAATATTGCGGTCCTTGAGTATAAAATTTCACACGAAGAAGGTGGTTCTTGAGGCTATCAAAGATCTTAGCACTTTTACACTTGATGATTTAGAAGGTGAATTGGTGACATATGAGATGTCCCTGACTCAAGACACACCCGAAATAGTGGAGGAGGCATTGCAAGCAAAGATGAATCAACCTAAAGCAAAAGAAGAGACAAGTTATTTTAAAGAAACAAATCAAAGATACCAGAATTTCAGAGATAGAGGTCGTGGTAGAAGTAACTTTCGAGGCTGCGGTAGAAGTAATTTTTCTTATAAACAAAAAAATAATAACAATTATTGGAAGGAACAACAAAGTCATCAAAATTTTCAAAGATGTGATAAATCTAAGATTCAGTGCTATAATTGTGATAAATTTGGACATTATGAAAGCGAATGTTGGTCTAATAAATCTGGTAATAAAGACGTACATGCTAAGATGACTGAAAATAATGGGGATAAACAAGGGACTTTATTGTTTTCTAATTCTGGGGTTGAAGAAACTAAAGGGAATGAATGGTTTATTGATTCGGGTTGCAGCAATCATATGAGTGGAAATAAGAAATTATTCACTGATCTGGATGAGACATTTAGAGGTACAGTGAGACTTGGATATAACGCAAAGGTGCCTGCTGTTGGAAAGGAAAAAATTCGCATTACTGTGAAAGATGGTTCTTCTAATTTTATATCAGATGTGTTTTATGTGCCGAGTTTTCATCATAATTTATTGAGCTTGGGACAACTATCAGAAAAGGGGTATGATTTGCATTTTAAGTATAGGATTGGCACAATCAGTGATGATAAATTTGGACTAATTGCAAAGTTTAACATGAACAATAGTCGTTCGTGGCCTCTTTATCTCAATAGTGATGACTTACCTTGCTTTAGTTCTATAAACTGTGATGATACTTGGTTGTGGCATCTACATCTTGGGCATTTGAATTTTGGGAGTTCAAAATTTCTTGCAAGAAAGAATTTGGTTGATGGTTTGCCTTCTATTGATTTTCCTGACAAGAAGTGTGAGTCGTGTATTGTGGGCAAGGCTTGGGAGAGCTAATGCACCATTGTAGTTAATTCATTCAGATTTGTGCTCAGTTGAAGTTTCTTCTAATGGTGGTAGTAAGTATTTTATTACTTTCATTGATGATTTCAGCCGAAAGACTTGGGTATATTTTTTGAAAAATAAATCTGATGCATGTGATATTTTTAAGAGCTTCAAAGTTTGTGTGAAGAAGCAAAATGGGTGTTTTATTAAAATATTGAGGACTGATAGGGGCACTGAATTTCTTGTTTGTGATGATTATTTGAAGAAGTATGGTATTAAGCATCAATTGACAGTTAGATATACACCTCAGCTAAATGGTTTGACTGAAAGAAAAAATAGAACAATGATGGACATGGTGAGATCTATGATGCATTCCAAAAATATTCCAAAAGGTTTTTGGGCAGAAGCTGTTTCCTGTGCAATTTATGTACTAAATAGGTATCCTACACGGTCTAATTTTGAAAAAACTCCACAAGAGGTATGGACAGGTAAGGAACCACATATTTCTCATCTAAAATTATTTGGTTGTCTTGCTTATGCTCATGTTCCTGATGCTTTGAGAAAGAAATTGGATGATAAAACTGAAAAATGTATTTTTATTGGTTATAGTCATGAGACAAAGGGTTACACGTTATTTAATCCAGATACAGGAAAAGTGATTATTAGCAGAGATGTTACTTTTGATGAGCAGAGTTCTTGGGATTGGTCAAAGAAGGATCCTGAACCATCTAGGTCTCAACAAATAATTCCAGTCATAGAGGAAGGAAGTTCTAGCAGACATCAAGAGGAACATGCAGTAGATACTATTCAAGCAGAGACGTCCAGTCGCCCGCAAAGACAACACCAATCACCGGCTCGTTTGCAAGGTTATGTTGTTGGCGATGATAATGATTTATCCGATGAAGATATTGTAAATTTTGCCTTATTTGCAGATTGTGATCCAGTTACTTTTGAGGAAGCTGTTAAAGATGACCGATGGGTTCATGCAATGAATGAAGAAATTCACGCTATTGAGAAAAATAATACATGGGAATTGACTACTTTACCGCCCTCAAAAAGACCAATTGGAGTCAAGTGGGTATACAAGTGGGCATAACTGATAAAGTTGTTGTCATGTGACCGGCAGGTCACGGGTTCGAGCCGTGAAAATAACTTCTTGCAAATATTCAGGGTGAGATTGTGTATGATAGACCCTTGTGGTATAGCCTTTTCACGAGTCCCGCGCATAACGAAAACTTAGTGCACCAATCTGCCTTTTATTTGTTTTAATGGTTTAGTCAATTTCTTATTAGATTTTGTCCTTTGCCAAATTCAGCTTAAATAACAATGATAGCTGCTCATGTGTCATGACTCATCACTCGTGCAAACCAAACTTTGGAATTAAATGCTCATTTTTTTCCAAGTATCACAAATTTCTTAAAATCGTGAATCGTGCACAATAATTTGCTATCATCATTTTTTCCCCATCTTTTTTGCTTTTGTTGTCCCCATAGGCCATGCATATTAAAAAGGTCTCAATTATATGCTTTGTTAGTGTAACGAATTACTTTTTGTATTTTTAGATTTCTGTTATTATTTGTTATTTCTTTCGCTTTAATTTTCTGATTGGTCTGACTACTAAAAATTCGACAAAAATCGATTGCGGTCGACCGATCAATTTTGGTCGGTCAAAAAACTGGCCAAAAAATCGATCAAAGTCGGTCGATTTTTCACAATATTTTATTTAATTTTTTTACGAAACCGACTAACTTTGGTCGGTTTTGTTTGGCGCAAAAATACGGGAAATTATTTTTGAGTCCTGCGAAATTTATTTTTCACGAACCGACCAACTTTGGTCAGTTTTTAATTTAAAATAAATTAAAAATATTAAAACAGCTGACCGAAATCGATCGGTTAATTCAGCTGGTCATTTTTAAAAAACCGACCGAATTCGGTCGGTAATTTTATTTTTTAATATAATCGACCGACATTGGTCGGTTATTTTCGTGTGAATATGCAATTAAAGAGTGTAAATGAAATAACAGACAGTCTTAAAAATAAAATGCACCAGTGGTCTAGTGATAAAATAGTATTCTGCCACAGTACAGACCCTGGTTCGATTCCCAGATCGTGCATTATTTAATTACATAATTAAAATAACGACCGACTTTGGTCGGAAAAAACCGACCAACTTTGCTCGGTATGCCCTTCCGACCTTCAAAATACCGACCACACGTTAATGGCCGCGTTTTAGACAGTTATTAGCCATTACCGACCTACTTTGGTCGTTTTTTTGGACGGTTTTTCCCGAATTTCTAGTAGTGTCTGCTGGTATTGCTATTTGTTGTTACTCCTTTCTTCTTATCTTTCCTGAGGCGAGGGTGTATCAGAAACAGACTCTCTATCTTTTCAAGGTAGGGGTAAGGTTTGGGTACACTTTATCCTCCCCAGACCCCGTTTATGAGATTACACTATTTTTTTTTCTTTTTTTGTATTAGATCATCCAAAAAAATATTTACAGGTAAGTCTCCTTAAATATGAAATTTCTAAATTTAAACATAAGATAAGTCATCTGCAAAATGACATGTTGATATATAAAAAAAATTAATTTCGACTAAAAAGAACCACTGAGAAAAGAAATTTTTTTATTCAACTTTATTGTCCTCCTCACACCTGAGTCAAGCACACATGGAAAGATAGCTTCAATGTCACAATCAAGCTAGCACCATATTACATTTGACATTGATGACATAATTAGTAAAATAAAGAAAACAACAGGTTTTTAGTTTGTGGCTGAATTAGAAGAAGCCTTTGTTCAAAGTTTTTTTATGGCCTCATATGCCTTGTATGAGTAATTCTTTTAATTTTTTTTTTTTTTTTTGGTTTCTTATTCTATGTCCGATGTTTGTTTTGTGTTTTGATTAATTTGAATTCGTGCCACGTAAGGCCTATTAAATAAGGAAGTTTTTCCTGTCGGGACTTTTTCATTGCCAAGTCCGAACCCGAGACCTCTTCTTTTAAGTTTTCTTTTTTTGGTTTCCTATTATGTGTCGGATATCCGTTTTGGGTTCCCGTTAATTCGAACTCGCGTCGCATAAGGCCTATAAATAAGGAAATGCTCCATGTCAGGACGTTTTCGTTGCCAAACTCGAACCCGAAATCTTTTACTATTGGTAAAAGAACATTATTTATTCTACCATAATTTTTAATGATATTTTAGAATTTTTAAATATAATGTAGTAATATACAGCGAATTTTGTTCTTACATACTACAACCAGTTCAGTAAGTTTAATTTAGACTTTAGACTGTACACAGCCCATACTTTTTAGAACTTCACGGTCTCTATCGATCATTTTAATGCCTAGAGAATATGCAAATAATGCTCCAAATAACATTAGGACAAAGAAAATTTAATAATGAATTTAATAATGCCACAAAATGACAATCCCTTTAAAATAACTTTGGTACAAATATTGTTAAAGACAAAATGGTTGTGTTCATTCATCTTTGTCGCTATTATAGCCATTCTGTTTATAACTGTTGGATTTATTCTATATTCATTGAATTTTTATACAATCTTAAAATTCAATATATTGTAGTAGAAGGTTATTTGTTTTAATTTCAGGTTTTAATCCCACATTATGGATTACTACCTTTAATACCTTTATAGAGATGTGATGGTGTAAAAAATATTACTATCTATATATAAAAGTTAAACCCATAACTGTTTGCGATCAACGTATTGGACGAAGCTAACAACATAATAATAATTTACAAACAAATACTAAGTATATTGTATTTTTCTGTCTTGGCTGACAATAATTATGGCTCGATCGATCAGTTTCGGATCAAATAAGAAAAATTAAAAAAAATTTATCCTTGGAAAACGCCTACAAAGGACGCGGTGCCTCTTCTCTTTAATCAACGGTCTCGGGTTCGAGCGAGTACGAAATAATGCTGGGTCTTACCCGATACTAATCCAAATATAATCGGGCTCCAATGCGGGTACCGGACACCGAGTGAGAAACGAAAAAAAAAAAAAAAAAAACCGTTGTTCTCATTTCCTCGATTGCACATGCATGGCATGTTCATCACGTGATTTCACAACAAATTATGAGACTCTTTCCTCTTTTCCAAAGTAATTTCATAATTTAAAAATTAGAATATTGGTAATGACAGTACAGCTATAGAAGATCTGTTTTTTATATGATTTGTGAATGTACTTTTACATCATCACTATTATTATTTTGTGATATTTAATGAAAAGCAGATGCTGGTCGATCATGACCCTCATTCTTGACTATGTCCCTGACTTGACCTGTAAACCTTATTGAATAATTAAGGGCAAGTTACAGATCAGTGATCAGTCAATCAACAATAACTACATTCGTTAATAAATATAAATAAAAATATATGTATTGATTATGTATAAAATATATATATATATATATATATATATATATATATATATATTAATATATAAAAGATATATATTTTACCGGCTATTACTTTTTAGAGCGGCTATACGGTGAAGTTTTGCTAATACTTGTATTGTTACTTATTAGTGGGGAGAAATTCAAAAATAGCCAGATTTACCACTGGTCGTTGAAAAATAGCCAAGTTTCAAAAGTAACCGAAATTTAGCCACTTTAAATCTGAGCGAAAACACTGTTCAAAATCCGGAAAAATACGCCCGCAAATTTTACGGGAGTTCCAGCATAAGTATGCTTGAACTCCCGTAAATTTTACGGGAGTTCCAGGATAACTATGCTGGAACTCCCGCAAATTTTACGGGAGTTCCAGCAAGTATAATTGTCCAGTATAATATACTGGAGTTTGGAGCACTGGTGCTCCAGTCTCCCGCAAATTTTACAGGAGTTAGCAAAGTATACCGGTCCAGCATAATATGCTGGAGTTCGTACACAAATGCACCAGAACTCCCGTATATTATACTGGACCGGTCCCTGTTGCAGCAAAATAGTGGCTATTTTTCATTGACTTGATAAACGCTGGCTATTTTTTATTGACCAGTGTGAAAACTGGCTCTACCATGATATTTTAACTTATTAGTGCTCCATAAACTATATAGATCGTGATGGGCTGTTGACAAAGACGTGAACATGTTTCATACTTTTATAAGTTTAATTATCGCAAAGAGAAAAAAAAATAGTTAAGAGAAGAAAACCTGAAGTATGTAACATCATAAAACTAATTAAGTACTTAATTACTGTAAAATAAAGGAAAATCAAGAACTTCTATGGAGCTTAGTCATCCAAGTTGAGCTATATATGTTTATAACTTATTCAATATAAAGTGATTTTTGCGGCTTTATTATGTTGGTTCAGAATTTAAACTTTGTGCGTTTTAAATTGAGAGAACTAATGTTGGTTCAGGTAATATTGTAAAAAAGGTTAGAAGTCATCAATTGATGATTATTGTTTCAAAATCTAAATGTTGGAATTACATGGTGCCAAATCAATGAGAAGAATGTGAGGCAGACCAATTCATTTTTTGGTGCTAGTATATATGCATCAAATTGTTGTAATACTGCTATAAAATTTTAGTTGTTGGCTTTTTCTTAAGTGGTTAGATCAAATTTAAATTGGATCTACGTGGATATGACCAAGAGTTTATGATTTATAATTTAATTCTATTGCATCTCTATCTCTTGGTGGTAGCCACATTTATCAAAGGGGAGTTAATTGACACCGAAAATTAAATTATATATGTTGTGTAGCTAGATAATTTTTTTTTTTTTTTTTTTTTAATATTTTGATTCCTTTTAGTGAAACTTTTGGCTTGCCTTCGCCATTGATCATGACATCTTGTTTACTGTAAGAAGACCGATAAGCGAAGCTGAATAAAATTTTCAAGACCAACAAAGATTATGGTGAAATAATAAGTAATTCTTCATCCTTAATATGAGCGTATCTAGGTTAATGCATATGGGTTCCCGTGAACTCATTTCTCTCTTCCTAAACCATGTACAATAGTGTTATATTTATTCAAAACTACTAAATTACATGTCCATGCATACACCTATGCTCAAAGACTCCTATGATGCAATAATTACTTAGTGTACCTCTACAAAAGAAATTGGCAGTTCAAATCCCACACTGAACGGTCTTATTTTCGGCACGGAGTATAAATATAAAAGTGAAAATCATTAAAATTTCAAAAACAATAGAAATTTGAACCTATAATTTTGAAAGTGTAGTGGATTCATGGTAAGAGCTTTGTTTTAAAAGGCAGAACTGGGACTCGCCCAGGGCTCGCTCTGGGGCGGAGAACACCCATGGGCTTATGTGTGGGTGATAATAGGTGAATTTGACTATAATCACACACCAAATAATCACCTTCTTGTGAACTTTTAATGTGGAAAAATGACAACAAAATGCTCTTATTAGTGCTTTTCATGATTTGCAGGTGATATAGGTGTAAGGAAAGCCAAGGAGCGGTTTTGGAGTCAACTATTGATGAAAAAAGGCCAATTGTTGAATTTCCCAAGTATCCCATTCAAAACAGGCCAAAATTTCCGGGTACAAGTTCCACCGCGGTTCTACCGCGATCGCGGTGAAACCGCGGTGGAAGACAGTTTCTGAAAGTTGAAGATTCCGCGAGGGCGTTTGGCCGCGGTTCTACCGCGACCGCGGTGGGCACAGTAAACTTCAGGGACTTAAGTGTAAAACACGGGATTTTTAGACCAAAACCCTATTTAAAACACTAGACTTCGCCCAAGAGAGGCATGTATTGATTTTTTAGGTTTCTTAGCAAGGAATACAATTGGGAGCAAGTACTCTAAACATCTTTCTTCCTTTCTTTTGATTTTTATGATGGATTCAAGTGTAGTTTATTCTCCCATATCTATGAGTAGCTAAATTCCTTGTCTAAGGCTGTGATGGAACCTATTGGGTGATGAACTTCTTGTTTATGTGAATACAAATTGCTAGTTTAATCTTTATTTGTTCAACTTCGTGTTCGTTGTAGTTAATTGACAGGATCCTCAATTAGCTGTACCTATTTAGTGTGCATAACTTGGAAAAGAGTGCATATTTAGGGTATTGTTGAACAACACCACTCCTAGATTATTAGAGGAATCTATAATTGCGGGTTTAAAGGCGGGATTAGGAATAACGAAGTCTTGGGTGCAATCTAAAGTGAATTGTGATTAAATAAAGCAAGTTAGTGTATCTCGGGAGAGTGCAATAGTAGATTACTGTGATTATTCGGGAGAGATTTGCGGTAAGATTAGCGTTCATGATTGATAGAGATGTGTGGGTAAATTTGTATGAGCATAAACATAAGGGATTCCATCAATAGGGGAAATCATTGCCTTAGCTTTTCCTCATAATTGTTTACAACCTTATTAATTTAGTTACAGCCATTTAGTTACTTGCAAGCTAGTTGTTAAAGAACACTCAACTGAGAATTTGAATGTTTGAGAAGCTGGTGCTGAATACTTGGTGGGTTTGAAGATAGCGATTGATAGGTTAACTCTCTGTGGATTCGACCCTGGGCGTAATACTCGGGTTATATTTGCAACGTCCGCAGAGTTCTTTTCTAGAAGGCATAGTTGGGCGTGATCAAATAATGTAGCTCGGTTTATCTTCTTTAGGCTCGTTTCATTACCACATACAATTTCAACCGCTGGAACCATTGACTCTAAATGTACGAGAAGTCATTTCAGTAGAAACCTTCCACAGCTCCGGATGGAAAACACCCTCAACCACACGAAATGGTCCAGGACCACTTGATTAGCTTACCTGGGAATAACCGCAGTTCTTTGAGTTATTAAAGCAGTCACCTGTCTCAGGTTTGAAAATTCGTTCCAATGATGTTTCTAATCGTAAGCCTCTCATTCTCTCTTTATATAGCCTTGTGCTCTCAAAAAGGCAAGATACGGAACTCCTCAGCTCAATATTCCGTGACTCTCGACGTGCTCGCAGCTTTCCAAAGTCTAAATTCAGTGTTTCAGTGCCCACCACGCTTTATGTTTCCGTTCTACAGGTAGGTGACAAGCCTTCCCAAACACCAACTTTATATGTGGACATACCAATTGGTGTCTTGAATGCGTCCTTGTAAGCCATAGCGCATTCATCCGCATGTCCTTGACCAGTCAGTTCTTTGTAAACATTACGGTTTTGTCCAATTACGCTCTTGATCTCTCTGATGGACACCTCACTGTCCGTTGGTCTGTAGGTGGTACGGAGTAGCCACCTTTTCGGCGCACATCATTATTTAGCCAACACTTCTCGAAGGCCGGTTGCAGGAAAAAGTTCCTTCCCATCCGCTAATAATTGCAGTGTGTCCCACAAGCGGTGTGAATATGTTCTTCTTGAGAAAACGACTACCACCTTAGATCTTTGGTAGGTAATGCAGCAGCTGTCCACCCATTGGAGCACGTAATCTACATCAACAAGAATGTATTTATTGCCATAGGAGCTACGAAGGGACCCATGAAATCTATCCCCAAACGATTCAAACACTTCCACTTCTTGAACTGATGTTCAATGGCATCTCGTGACGCCGCGGAAATGTTCCCGGTGCGTTGGACATTTTCATTGCAAGCTCTTGACCCATAGGTGAGCATTCCTTAAATACCGTGGCAGAAAAATTCCGCTCTAGCAACCTTTAGCTCCGTCCTGATGCCTCCAAAGTTGACCGCCATACGACGAAGCGTGACAAAGCCTGCAAGACAGAAGATTGTTCGATCTCGGGGACGCATCTCCGGGTCATTGTTATCAAGCATATTCTAAACAAGTAGGGGCTCATCCCATAATACCATTGACTTTCGCGAAAGAATCTCTTCCTCTGACCGATGACAGGATCTGTGAGGAACGAATGACCACTGGCCAGTAATGTTAGCATAGTCTACACTACCAAGCGCTCCTTGATGAGTGTGTAACGAGCAGCTTGCTGTCTGGAAAAAGTTTCCAGAATTTCCTCCACTCTCTACTACATTTTCATGCTCCTTCAAAGTGTTGATAGTGATCAGCCGACTTGATTTCAGTGCCCTTGCGTCACAATTTCAAGATGAACTTTGCGTAGCAAAACCAACGAATCAGGCGTAGGCTTAGAGTCCTTCTTTTCTATTAAGTATCTAGAGCTGCCATGGGCAGAGTTATACGATTTACTTGGATCCTATTAAGATAGGACCGAAAACTTGTCAAAAGCAAAGTACCAAGCTAGCAATCTCATTCTCTGTCACTGTGTATGTTCAACTGGGCCTCCACTCAGCGTCCTTACTAGCATAGAGATTGGGTGCATCAGTTTTCCTTCGCTGGCCCAGCACTGCCCCCACCGCATTAGTCACTTGGCGATCACACATCAATTCGAACGTTGCTCCCAATCAGGGCAATGTTATGGGTGCTGTGACCAACCTTTGCTTCAACACCTCAAAACTACCCTGCATTTTCACTCTGAAAAATACAAAGGGGTGATCTTTCTCTAACACTTACAGAGAGGGTTGGCAATTTTGGAGAAGTCCTTAATGAACCTCCAGTAGGAATCCGGCATGGTCCAAGAAGCTCTTATGGCTTTGACTGAAGTTGGCGCGGCAGCTTTGCTAGTGACATAACCTTTGCTCTTCACCTCATTCCATTGCTTGGACACTCGCGTCCCCAAGACTATGCTCTTCTTTGTACCATGGAATGGCACTTTTCCCAATTCAAACCAAGTTCAGTCTCAATGCACCGTTTCAAACAACACGCGGTCAGATTCACTAGGCAGTCCTCAAATGAGTTCCCCACACTGAGAAGTCATGCTCCTGAACACCTCCATTATATCTTCTACCATGTCAGATAAATATGGCCATCATGCACCGTGGAATGTGGCGGGTGCATTACAAATAGACCAAGGGCATCCTCTGAAGGCATTAAATTCCGTACGGGATGTGAATGAGGTGCTTTTTCTCATCCTCAGGGCAAATGGAGATCTGAATTGTACCCTGAGTACCCATCAAGAAGCAAAAGATGTTGACCTCCCTGCCAATACTATTCCAGCATTTTGATCAATTGAAGGGAAGTGGATGTGGTCTTTTCTGGTTGGCCAGAGTGTCAACTTTCTATAGATCCATGCAGACTTCTTCCAGCTCTGTGACGGGTTCTTGTTGATTATACAGTTCATTGTTGTCATTCTTACACCTGTTCATTTACCACCCTTTTAGGCACACATTGAACTGGACTAACCCAACTACTGTCAGAAATTGATAATGATTCCCGCGATCCAGCCATTTAATCACTTCCCTCTTCACCACTTCCTTCATATTCGGGTTTAACCGTCTCTGTGTTCCCTGAAGGTTTGTCTGCCCTCTTCCAGCGATCTTGTGCATGCAGTAGGCAGGGCTGATCCCCTTGATGTCTGCCATGGTCCACCCAATGGTAGGTTTTGCACTCCACTTAGTACCTGGTAAAAGCTGTTGAACCTGACATTCTAACAAAACCAGATGCAGATAATAACAGGTAATGGAGTCAGCCTAGAAATCATACCTGAGGTGGGTTTGGCAAAAGGCTTCAATTTCCAGCTTAGGGGGTTCCTCGATGGATGGTTTAGCTGGAGGGCTCCTCTTGCTAATGTGCAAGGCTCAAAACTCCAGAGATTTTCTCTCCAGAACGCCTTACCTTCCAGTGCCAACAACCTCATTCGCCAAATCCTCACCATTCACTTCATCCAAATTTGTCGAGCATGCAGCAAGGGGTCCTCAACCGTCAACGCCTCGTCATCAGCCTCTACAATTACATCTATTGCATCAATAAGGGAACAATTTGCGAACTCACTTTGGTCGCCTCATCGATTTCTGCACATTGAATATAATTTCCTTATCATTGAGCCTCATCTTAAGCTCCCGGTCTCGCAATCGATCAAAGCTCTCCCCGTGGCCAAGAAGGGTCGTCCTAAATTATGGGAATTTCTTCATCTACTTTGCAATCCAAGATTACAAAATCCGCAGGGAACACGAATTTCCCCACATGAATAGCACATCATCAAGAATCCAAATGGACCGCTTAACAGTCCTGTCAGCCAGCTGCAATAACATAGAAGTAGGTCGAGCTCTGCCAATGCCTAACCTCTTATAAATGACCAGGGGCATGAGATTAATGCTGGCCCCTAAATCACAAAGTGCCTTAGCAAAGGCATAGTTCCAATGGTGCATGGAATTGTAAAACTACCTGGATCAGATAGCTTTTCAGCAACAGGTCTAGATACCACTGCTACTACATGTCTGAGTAAGGGTCACCGTCGACAAGTTCTTGAAAGTCAAACTTCCGAGACATTAAGTCCTTCATCATTTTAGCATATCCTGGCATTCTCCTTTAGAGCTTCAATCAATGGAATGTTTATCTGGATTTGTTTGAGCATCTCTAGGAACTTTGTTGTTCTGCTCCTCCTTTTGTGCTTGGCCAACCTTTGCAGGAATGTGCAGGAGGTCTCTCTTCCCAATCACTGTGAGGTTTCTCCTTCTCAGCTACTGTCTCAACTATTGGTTCCACTGCTGTCTCAATTACTGGCTCAACTACTGCCTCAGTCTCGTGCTGCATATTCGTTTCTTCAGGAGTAGGCTGAACTGTTACCTCGGTTAATCCCGTAGAGTCATCCAGCTCAATGGGCACTGGAATTAGTGTCTCAGCCTGTATGTTTTCTCGAGCTCTCTTTCTTGCTCAACATCTAGACCTACCATTACGTAGACTCACCGCCATCAGCTGTTTGGGCCTTGATCTTTTGGATTGATTTGGGTATCTGCAGGTAATGTCCCTTGAGGACGATTGTTAAGTGACATTGAAATCTGGCCCACTTGTACCTCAATATTCTTGATAGCTGCATCATGTGCATCCACCCTTTCATTTATTTTAGCATTGGACCCAATAACCTGCTGCATCATTGCTTCACGCCTTGCAAACCCGTCTTCCTGTCTTCCACCCTGCTGTTGCTGAGTGGATGGTACCCTTGCTGCTGATTGTTGTACCCTTGTGGTCTAGGATACGGTGCCATGTTGTTGGGGGGTCTCATGCCTCCCATGTTTCCGGCGGTATTACTGTGGCTGCGGTGGCCTGTACTGCTGCTGAGTCTGCTGACCCAGTTCCTGATTACCTTGCCTCTGACCCCCTAGTTAGCCACATAGTTTCATATCTTCAGGGTGTGTTGGTGATGATGATCATGCTCTGTATTCCATGGATTACCAATTGGCTGGCTAATGCAAGATGTGCACAATCCCCCCGTTTGTAGTGTCTACTATGTGAACCTGTTGTTTCTGCCCTGATTCCTCCACCTTTTTGGTGAGATGCTCATTTGCGTCAAAAGAGTCGCCATGTTTTCAGCCATTGTATTAGAAGGATCAAGAGGCACTGAGTGCACCACTGGAGTGATAGGTGCATTTCTAGAAGTCCAACCCGAAATCTGTGCCATCTTGTCGAGCAAATTCTGACCTCTCTCCAAGTCTTGCTCAAAGAATGCCCCACCAGCCGAGGCATCAACTATATTCTTCAGCTGTCTGACAATCCCATGTAAACCGTTTGTCCCAACATCTGCTCTGGAACACCATGGTGGGGACACATAACCAACATTCCTTTAAACCTTCCCCATGTCTCGTGTAGTGTCTCCAATGGTTTCTGTTTGAAGGCTCACAATCTCATCAATTTGTTGGAGCGGTCTTGTTTGGGAAGGATGGAACTTGTTGTGAAATTGCTTGACCAAACTCATCCCAAGTTGCTATTAGAGTTTATGGGAAGTGAGTTTAGCCAAACCTGAGCAGCTCCTGTTCACCGAGAATGGAACAATAATAGTCTGATTGCTTCCGGAGTCACGTTCGGTTGCCTTTGAGTTTTGCAAATAGACAGGAAGTTCTTTAAATATTGCTGAGGGTCTTCTGTTTGTGTCCCAAAGAAAAAGTCCCTTGTTCTGCCAACAAGTGTAGCATGTTTATGTGATCTGGAACGATTCAGCTTGTATCGCAGCACAATAATGGCAGTGGCCAGATTGTCAGCTGTTGGTTGTGCCCAGTCATAAAGTGCACCCTCAGCACAGGAGGTGCCAATTGCTCATCCCTGACGTTCCCGTTGGGGTCGTTTATGTCGCCCATATCAATTTCGACGTTGGTGTTATTTGTTTGTGAATGTTGAAGTCTTTTGTTTGCACGATTCAATGCCCGGAATGTCTTCTCGGGGTATGAGAGTCCTTCAAGCAGTTCTCCAGTCCTTGTAGAATTCTAGGCATGCACCTGTGGCACCAGATCAACAACCGTCAAATTTTCAATGAAAAATAAATTGGTAGAGAAGAAACTGAATACAACAATAATCTTTGTATTTCTGTCAATGGCAGTTGATAATTCCGTAACTCCGGCAACGGGCGCCAAAA
>NW_017672552.1:0-49744 GCF_001879085.1 Nicotiana attenuata
TTGATACGTCCGATTGCCGACACCAAGGTAGCCGAATCGACACTGAAATTATATTCAGCCAATCGGGGTGCTTCCTGTCTATCGACGGCTTTCCCGAGGTTGGCCTTCGGTAACGGTCTTCTGTTCCTCTCATAGCCGCGGTCGTTCCTCGTAAATTTAGGCCTCCTATCATCCTGATACGGCCGATATCTTTCCTTGTTCGGTCTCGAATCTTTGTAGTTTTCCCTACGAGGTCGATCGAAATTCCTATGTGTGGATGGTGAATCCGAACTTGCTCCGCTGTGGTCGTCCTCTACCCTTATCTTCGATTGGTAACGGTTATGGATGTCTGCCCACGTAACTGCTGGAAACTCGATCAGACTTTGCTTTAATTGCCTGGATGCGGCTGAGCTGTTGGCGTTCAATCCTTGAGTGAAGGCTTGTACTGCCCAGTCATCCGTGACTGGGGGAAGATCCATCCTCTCCATTTGAAATCGAGACACAAATTCCCGGAGTGTCTCGTTTATGCGCTGTCGGACCTTGAATAGGTCGGATTTCCTTGTTTCTACCCTGATCGCCCCGGCGTGAGCTTTCACGAAGGCATCGGCTAACATGGCGAACGAATCGATGGAATTTGGTGGTAAGTTATGATACCACGTCATTGCCACCTTGGACAAGGTTTCTCCAAACTTTTTCAACAAAACTGACTCGATTTCATCATCTTCGAGATCGTTTCCCTTAATCGCGCATGTGTATGCTGTCACATNTTGAAGAGGTATCTCAAAATCCCATAAACTCTTGAGATATTCACAAAGAGATCAAAATATGGCCGAATACTTCTTGACATTAATCAAATAGTTCATGAAGTTGGAGATAAGGAGGTCTGTATCGTCCTACATTCGAGAAATACGTGGTTTCAGCCCTCAAATCATGGAGATAATCAGGAGAGAAGAATCAAGGGAGAAATAGAATTTTACTCACAATTGATTAGTAAAAATATTTTTCTCTTATTTTGTGATTGTGGTTTATTTTTCATATGACGAAAATTTGTTGCAAACAATATTCATATATATTTTTTTAATTAATATAAGTTATGTATTCAGATGTATTTATGTATTCAGATTTATAATTGAGTTTGTTGAGTTATATTAGGAGGCTATTTGTATTAATTGATTCACTTTCCGTTTAAAAACAACTGAATAGACCACGATTTACGCTATTTACGTTACTGTATTCACAAATACATATCGTAAATACAATCGAATACAATAATTGCCTACTTGTACTCCCCTGTTTCATCCCGAGTTTTGCTATTGTATTCATAAATACAGGCTTAAATACATCGAATACACTCTAGCAAAACCGAAAATATAGCTATAGAAAGTAATATAGTAAATGGTAGCTACTACTAGCTAATAACCACTAAACAATAGTGGTTTGTGAAATTTTTTCTATTTTTTATAACCCGTTCTGACCCATGAAGTAGCCAAAATACAACCCATGAAGCTCCCCCCCACACNNAAATTATATTTTTTACTTTTTTTTTGTATTTTTTATTTTCTGTTTTTTGTTGTTTCGTTTTTTTGGACCACCCACCTATCCCAACCCCCACCCCAACCCGTAAAATATTTTTCAACTTACACATTTTAAATATTAAATATTTAAGAAAATATATTTTGATTCTCAAAATACTAATAGTATTTATTTATCTTTTATACATAGGTGTATAAAAGGTAAAGGGTTTTGTTTATGCAAGATGAGCATGATTCTAAAATATGGGTCAAGTTGGGCAGGTTGGGCTATGACCCATTGTTTAGCCCATTTTAATCCAGCCCATCTTAGCCCAAATACATTTTAGGTTGGGTTGGGCAATGACCCATTTATTGACCTAACCTCTCTTGACCCGCCCAAATTTAACCAAAACCGCCCATTTGCCACGCCTATTAATTACCATCTTAAAACAACCAATATAAGAGAGGATTATTAGCATCTATATATTATTATGCATGCTTTTGCAACCTTAAGAACAGAAACATGGAACTTCACCTTGAATAAATAAGTTCTCCATCGAGGAAAATAAATTAAAATTGAATAAGGAAAAAGGTGCACAAAATATTCTCAAGGATTCTTGTAAAATTAGTGCTACCAAATGGTACCATTTTGTTTAACGAGAGTAATAAGATATGAGTTACTTATATTATAGTCTCGGCGTGCCACATTTGCCAATACTTTTAATTAGATTATTTAGTTTATAGAATTGATTTTATATGAACATACACAAGTCAAATGCTACAATTTGATGATGGCACAGCTTGATCCACAAGAACCACAAACAAAGTAAAATGGACATTTCAATATCTTCTTTGATCCATCATTCTGTTAGCTATGTGTTGAAATCTCACAACTCTTTGCTTTATTTTTTTTTCAGGATTAATCATTTGGTATTCGAAATTCAATGAGCTGATTAATTCGGATTCAGGCCGAATAAACCAACTAAAAGAGGCAAAGTGCGCTTTAACGAAAGATTCATTGTCATGTTAAGGAATTAAATTCAAGACTTCTAATTAAAGATAAAAGAATATCGACCCATCATACCGCTACGTGATACTTATTGACTCCAACAACCTAGAACTAGTGGCGGGGCCACATTCAACCAAGAGGTATCGATCGACACCCATTTGCTGGAACATTACACTGTATTGCTAGATAAGTTTTTTATTTATATATATATATTTATTATACATTGACTCCCCTAAATTTTATGGTGTATATAAATTTTTATATTTTGATACCCCTTAATAAAAATCTTGATTCCGCCACTGCCTAAAGCAAGTCAATAGCACAGGAGACATTATATATATATATATATATATATATATATATTACCACATTTGATTGTTCTTATCAAAGTCCATTAACGTAGTAGAGCTTGTGAGAAATAAAACACTTGGCCATTCATATGGTCAAGCTTTTTCTATCCACAAATTTTCTCTTTTCATCAAATCCACTACATGGGGTTGATATCATGCATGCTATAATAACATTTGCTTCTTTTCTTTTTCTTACCTCTTATTTTGTTTGAGAAAGGTGGGGCATTCCAATGGAATTTAACTTCTATATATTGATAGTGTAAAACAATATCGATGCGATCAGAACACTTATTAAATAATTTAAAAAAAATCTTGATACATATTAATTGATAATCTAATAAAAATATTAATTAACCTACTATCACAGATTAAAATTTACTAAAAATATTATAAAAAATATTTATATACTATCAGTGTATATAACTTAAATCTATTCGAATTTGCTAGAGAGAAGCAAAGGAAATGATTTAGGAGTGGAAATTGAAGCACGGGAATTACACTCATGGCCCTTAGTTCCCCACTGCATTACTGAATTTGAAACTTGTAAAGACATATTATATGGTTCTCTGCACACCTAGTATTTGCTACTTAATTTCTTTTTTGGTAGTTTAATTGCCACTTGCCAAGATCTTTATACATTCATTATATAATGATGACTATGATCTTACATATTGGCCACATATTGAATGCAGTAATGATAACCACTGTCTTCTAATTTGTTAGAGCAAAGATCACTTTTAATCTGCGATCAGAACTATTTATATTCAATAGTCGTAAAAAATATATAAAATTTATATATTTTTAATATATATATATATATATACACACACACGATTATTATTTTTGTGATGACCGAAAAGGTCATCACTTATTTTTAAATTAAATTCTCCATTTCGAGGCCTTAAAAACCTCTTTCAGCATCACCTCGATTGCGTGCGCAGTCCGGGCGTGTAGCCGGAAAGTCTATATGTGAAAATTTGTGAAAAATGATAAAATTTGGCTTTAAAATGAATTAAGTTGACTTCGGTCAATATTTTGGGTAAACGGACCCGGACCCGTGATTTGACGGTTCCGGAGGGTCGTAGGAAAATATGGGACTTGGGCGTATGCCCGGAATCGAATTCCGAGGTCCCAATCCCGAGAAATGAATTTTTAAAGAAAATTGTTTTCTGAAATTATTTATGAGATTTGGAAATGAATTGTGATTAGAACCTGATGGTATCGGGCCCGTATTTTGGTTCCGGCGCCCGGTACAGGTCTTATATGTGATTTAAGATGAATCTGTGAAATTTTTCTAAAAAACGACGTGAATCGGATCGTTTTTGAGAAAAATTGGAAATTTGAAGTTCTTAAGAAAATTTCATGATTTTGATGTTAAATTCATAGTTGTTGATGTTATTTTAGTGATTTGAATGCACGAGCGAGTCTGTATGATATTTTTAGGTTGGTGTGCATATTTGGTTTGGAGCCCCGAGGGCTCGGGTGAGTTTTGGATTGGCCACGGAGTAGAATCGGACTTGGGAAAATTGCAGGTTTCAGCTGTTCTATTGCAGGCATGCAGGCTTCGCATTCGCGAAGCCTGGCTCGCAAATGCGATGGCTTTGTCGCAAATGCGAAACTAGCCTAGGCCAGCCTACCTCGCAAATGCGATAATCCCAGTTAGTAGCCAGTCGTCGCAAATGCGACATGTTGTTCGCAATTCCCAACTCGCAAATGCGAGAGGTCTATCACAAATGCGAAGGTGACCAGAAGTTGAGCCTGGTCGCAAATGCGACATTTTCGCTCGCAAATGCGGTCTTAGCAGGGTCTTGGTTCGCAATTGCGAGCCCTGGTCGCAATTGCGATATCAGAGACCTGTAAAATCCATACTTAGACGAATTTTTAACCATTTTTCACACCCTCTCAAAACATAAACACTCTAGGGCGATTTTTCAAAGGCAACTTCTTCTCCAAGTCAATTGTAAGTCGTTTTTAACTAGTTTTTCTTCAATCCTTAACATCTTTTAATATGATTTCAACTCAAAATCAATTATTTTCATGAGGGAATTTGGGTGTTTTGGGTAGAACCTAGTTTTTTCAAAAATTGGGGATTTGGACCTCGATTTGAGGTTCGATTTTAAAACAAATTATATATTTGAGTTCGTGGGGGAATGTGTTATCGGGTTTTGGTTCGAACCTCGGGTTTTGACCATGTGGGCCCGGAGGCGAATTTTGACTTTTGGGGTAAAACTTTAAGAAACTCTTTTTCATGCATTAGAATTGATTCATTTAGCGTTTATTGATGTAATTAAGTAACTTGTAGCTAGATACGAGCGAATTTAAGTATGGGGTGTTGATATTAGGCTATATAGATGATATTTACACCTTAATTATACCACGCTTTATTGTTGTTTTATCGGCGAATTGATAACAAAATGCTCTAATTGGTATTTTTTTGCTTCGCAGGGAATAATCCAAGTTAGGAAGAACTATGGAATGTTTTGGAGTCAATAATGTGAAGAAAACGTCCAAACAAGAAGCACCCGAGCATAAAGAAGCAAAAAGTGGACTAGGGTGAATTCCACCGTGACCGCGGCGGGACCGCGGTTGGACCGCGGCAGACAACTCACGCGAGGCAGAATGTCTAGACTTCACCGCGGTCGCGCCGCGGTCGTGCCGCGGCCGCGGTGAACTATTCAGTTGCCAGAAAATTTGGGGACCAAAGTGTAACTCGGGGAAAACTTCGTCCAAACCCTTATAAACTCTAGAAGCTCGCCCAAGATATTGTTAAGCTTGTTTTTAGACTACTTTGGAGTCAAGAACAAGTGTGAGAAATCAACCAAATATTAGAGTTTTTCTATCTCCTCTTAATTCTTGCAATTACACATTATGAAGAACTTTGTAGTTTTGTCTTATTTTGTTATGAGTAGCTAAACAATTGATCTAGGGTTGATAGAACCAATTGTTGGTTGAAGTTTTGACTCAACTTGTTATAATCGAGCCGGAATTATTATATGATTGTTCAACTACGTTTTGTATGGTGATTAATTGAATGGGTCCTTGATTAATCGTGTCTATTGCCTTCTATTGCTTGAGAAAGAATATTAGGTTAGACTGCTGTTGAACAACACCACTTTTGGGTAATTGAAGAGATTCAGTACTTGAATTTAAAAGTGGGTTTAGAGATAACGAAACTTTGGTGGGATAATTTAGAGCTGCACATATTGTCAGCTAGAGTAGTTCGAGAGAATGCTCTAGTAAATTATTGTAGTTGATCGAGAGATAATTACAATAGCCCATAGCTCATAATCCTCATAGAGTATTACGGCGAGATTATAGCAAAAGAGTTAAGACTTAAACTAGCAATTGGGGAAATCAATGCCCTAGACCTTTTTACCATTGAATTATCTTTAGTTTAGCATATTGGTACTATTAATATTATTTGAAGTAGTTAAACAAAAACCCAAGATTGATTGATAAAAATCTTGCATCGGGAAATTGGTTGAGTTGATAATAGCATTGCTAAGAGTTGTAATAGATAGGTTAGTTCCCTGTGGATTCGACTTCGGACTTAAAATCGGATTATATTTTCAACGACCGCTTTATCTTTTAGAAGGCATAGTTGGGCGTGATCAAATTTTGGCGCCGTTGCCGGGGAACTAACGGTGTTATTTATTACAACTTAGAAGTAGTGTTAGAATTATTAGTTTAAATCAATTTTCGAAGGTGTTAAACAATCTTTTCATTGAAATTCTCACGTTTGAACTCTTGTGGAATTCAGGTGTATGCCTAGAAATTCTTCGAGGACTGGAGAACTACTTGAAGGACTCTCAGACCCCGAGAAAACATTCAGGGCATTGAACCGTGCTAACAAGAGGGTCCAACAATCACAACAACCACACCAGCTTGAAATTGACATGGGTGACGTAGAGAACGTCAACAGAAACATCAGGGATGAGCCAACTGCCCCAAACGTCAGAGTAGTGGAACATCTTGTGCCAGAAGCTGTACTTTATGATTGGGCACAACCGACAGCTGACAACCTGGCTACTGCCATAGCTGTGCCCCCAATTCAAGCGGAAACATTCCAGATCAACAACAACATGCTGCATCTTCTGCAGAATAAGGGATTGTTCTCCGGGTCACACATCGAAGACCTTCAGCAACACTTGAAATTTTTTTTGTCGATTTGTGTGACCCAAAGGCTGCCTAATGTGACCCCGGAAGCTATCAAGCTGTTACTGTTCCCGTTCTCTGTGACTGGGGAAGCTCAGACTTGGTTGAATTCGCTCCCTATAAATTCCATTGTCACCTGGGAGGAATTAGTCAAGCAGTTCCTGAATAAGTTCTACCCGCCCAATAAGACTGCAAGGCAGATTGTGAAATATTGCAGTACAAGCAGCAGCCGACTGAGACCTTGCAGGAAACTTGGGAAAGATTCAAAGGGATGCTAGTGAAGTGCCCTCACCATGGTATTCCAGACCAGATGCTCGGCCAGAGGTTCTACATGGGGTTAGCTGACAATCTAAAGGCCAATGTGGATGCTTCACTCATGACTCAGATGAGTATACTGACAAAGAAGATTGATGAGATGGGTACAAAGCAAGTGTATATTGTTGACACAACAAATGGAGGACTGTGTACACCCTGCGTTAATCAGTCTTATGTGTGTTCATGGAGTGGGGAAGGTGACAACCAAGGGTTAAGAGAAGATATGAATTATGTCAACAACTTTGGGGGTCAGAGACAAGGAGGACAGCAGTGGAGACCGGCACCAAATCAGCAATACAGACCAAACATGCCACAGCCTGGAGGTATGCAACCCCAAGGCCAAATGGTGCCAGTACCATATCAGAGACAACAGGGTTATCCACAGCAAAATCAGCAACAGTTGACATATCAGCCACCTCCTCAGCAACAAGATAACAACATGGTGGAGATCAGGGGTATGCTTCAACAACTCATTGGAACAAATGGTAAGATGCAGGAAAAGTTGGCAGTGCATGACTCTGCAATAAAGAACATTGAAACTCAGTTGGGGCAGCTGTCTATGGCCTTAAACAACCGCCCCCAGGGAACATTGCCAACGGACACAAACATTAATCCCTAGGAGCAAAACCCGAATCAGCTGATGGCAGTAAGTCTCCGGAATGGGAGAGATTTAGACAAAGAGCAGGAAGTTGCACAAGCCAGCAAAGAGACTACGCCAGCCACTCCAGTTCCATTAGAGGTAGATGAACCAGCAGAACTTACTGAAGTGGTGGTTGAACAGGGTCAGGATGAAAAGGTAAGGCTAAGGTGAGTGAACAAGCTTCAGAACAGGTGGTACCTCTTGTGCCACTAAACACCAACAGAGAGAAGCCAGCAAGCAGTGCACAAAGGGTGATACCTGCACATTCCCTCAGAGATTGGTAAAACAAAAGAAGGAAGATCAATACAGGAAATTCATGGAGATGCTGCGTCAAATTTAGTTGAATATTCCTCTGATGGATGCTTTGAGGGAGATGCCAGGCTATGCAAAGATGATGAAAGACCTAATGTCACGGAAGTTTGATTTTCAGGACCTATCCACAGTAACTCTGACACAGACCTGCAACGCAGTAGTGACAAGACCCATGGCTCAAAAGATGTCTGACCCAGGTAGCTTTACTATTCCGTGCACTATTGGGAGTTATGCCTTTGCAAAGGCATTATGTGACTTAGGAGCCAGCATAAATTTGATGCCTCTGGCTATATACACCAAACTGGGCATTGGCAGAGCTAGACCGACTTCGATGCTGTTGCAACTGGCTGACCGCACGGTTAAAAGGCCAACTGGGATTCTTGATGATGTGTTGGTACAAGTGGGGAAGTTTGTGTTCCCTGCAGACTTTGTTATTCTGGATTGTCAGGTAGATGAGGAGATACCTATCATTTTAGGGAGGCCATTCTTAGCCACTGGGAGAGCACTGATCGATTGTGAAACTGGGGAATTAAAAATGAGGCTGAACGATGAAGAAGTCATATTCAACGTTCAGCAATCCATGAGGAGACCCAGTGAATATGCTAATTGCTCCCTAGTGGAGGCAGTGGATGTAATCCTGCACGAAGATGATATGACCCTGACTGCTAAAGATCCATTGGAGGCCTGCCTGACAAATTTAGAGGAGATGGATAGTGAAGGGTTGGCTGAGTGGGTCATGGCACTTGAAGGCCAAGGATACTGGAAAAGGGAACCTCAGTTCGAGTCCCTTGAGTTAGAAAAAAGGGCTACACCTCCAGCAAAACCATCAGTAGAGGAACCACCCAAGCTGGAGCTGAAACCGCTCCCAGCACACCTCAGGTACGTTTTCTTAGGGCCTGATTCTACTTTGCCTGTTATTATATCATCCGGTTTGCTAGATGTGCAGGTAGAGCAGCTCCTACAGGTACTACAGGAATGTAAGACTCCCATTGGTTGGACCATGGCAGACATAAAGGGTATCAGCCCAGCCTTCTGTATGCACAAGATTCTCTTGGAAGAAGGGCACAAACCTTCCAGAGAACATCAACGAAGGCTGAACCCGAATATGAAAGAGGTGGTGAAGAAGGAAGTGATCAAATGGTTAGATGCGGGAATTATCTTCCCCATATCTGACAGCAATTGGGTCAGCCCTGTTCAATGTGTGCCGAAAAAAGGTGGAATGACGGTTGTACAAAATGAGAACAACGAGTTGATCTCGACTCGTACAGTCACGGGATGGCGGATTTGCATGGATTACCGGAAATTGAACACAGCCACCCGGAAGGACCACTTCCCCCTGCCATTCATTGACCAAATGTTGGACAGGCTGGCCGGGCGATCGCACTTCTGTTTCCTGGATAGATATTCGGGGTACAATCAGATCTCAATAGCCCCCGAAGACAGAGAGAAAACATCATTCACTTGTCCGTATGGCATCTTCGCCTTTCGGAGAATGCCTTTTGGGCTGCAATGCACCGGCGACATTTCAACGGTGCATGTTAGCCATTTTCACAGACATGGTGGAGGACATTATGGAGGTTTTTATGGATGATTTCTCCGTGGTGGGGGATTCATTCGAGGACTGTCTTCACAACTTAAGAAGAGTGCTCAAAAGATGTGTGGAGACAAATTTAGTGCTGAACTAGGAGAAGTGCCATTTTATGGTACAAGAAGGGATAGTCCTGGGGCATCGAGTGTCCAGTAAGGGAATTGAGGTTGACCATGCTAAGGTTGACGTGATTGAGAAGTTGCCACCGCCTACTTCAGTCAAGGCGGTGAGAAGTTCCTTGGGCACGCCGGATTCTACAGGCAATTCATAAAAGATTTCTCCAAGATTGCTAACCCGTTATGTAAACTCCTTGAAAAGGATCACCCCTTTGTGTTTTCTAATGATTGCAGGTTGGCATTTGAGGAGTTTAAGAAGAGATTGGTGACTGCACCTATCATTGTTGCACCCAACTAGGAGCAACCGTTTGAGCTCATGTGCGATGCAAGTGATTATGCTATAGGAGCAGTCTTGGGGCAGCGAAAAGATAAACTGATGCACCCGATTTACTATGCAAGCAGAACGCTAAGCGGTGCACAACTCAATTACACCGTGACGGAAAAGGAGATGTTGGCTGTCATTTTTGCATTCTACAAATTAAGGTCATAATTGATTCGCTCAAAAGTTATGGTTTACACTGACCATGCAGCAATTAGGTACCTGATAGAAAAAAAGGAGTCAAAGCCACGCTTGATTCGCTGGGTTCTTCTGTTACAAGAATTTGATCTGGAGATACGTGACAGAAAAGGGACAGAGAACCAAGTAGCTGACCACCTCTCAAGATTGGAAGGAGCTGAAAAGAAGGTAGAGGTTGAGGATATAACGGAGACATTCCCGGATGAACAGTTACTAGCAATGACAATAGAGGAGGCACCGTGGTCTGCTGATATTGCTAATTATTTAGCAAGTGGTATTGTACCTTATGAACTCTCCTCAATTCAAAAGAAAAAGTTATTTCGTGATTCTTGGTCTTATTATTGGGATGAACCTCTATTGTTTAAAATATGTGTAGATAACATGATCCGGCGGTGTATCCCCGAGAAAGATCAAAATTCTGTTTTGCAGGCTTGCCATGCTTCACCATATGGTGGACACTTTGGAGGAATTTGGACAGCAGCTAAGGTGTTGGAGTCGGGCTTGTATTGGCCAACTCTGTTCAAGGATGCCCATGCTTGGGTCAAAAGCTATGATGAATGCCAAAGGACAAGCAACATATCTCGCAGACACGAGATGCCAATGACCACAATTCAAGAGGTGGAGGTATTTGACATGTGGGGGATCGACTTCATGGGGCCATTTCTCAGCTCGTATGGTAACAAGTACATATTGGTAGCAGTTGACTACGTCTCCAAGTGGGTAGAAGCAGTGGCTCTCCCGACCAATGATGCTAAAGGGGTAACAGGCTTTCCGAAGAAGAACATTTTCACACGTTTTGGCACCTCAAGAGCTATACTCAGTGATGGCGGAACACATTCTGCAATAGAGCGTTCGCACGGCTGTTGGAAAAGTATGGAGTTCGTCATAAGGTGACCACCCCGTACCACCCACAGTCGAGCGGGCAAGTTGAAGTGTCCAACAGGGAGATTAAAAGTGTCCTTGCAAAAACAGTGAATGCAACAAGGACTGATTGGGCAAGGAAGCTGGATGATGCATTGTGGGCGTACCGCACAACCTTCAAAACTCCAATTGGTATGTCACCGTACAAGTTGGTGTTTGGAAAGGCATGCCACCTCCCGGTACAGCTTGAGCACAAAGCAATTTGGGCATTGCGGCAGTTGAACTTGGACATGGAGACAACAGGCACTAACAGAGTCAAGTCACTGGGTTACATGAGCTAGAGGAATTCAGGTTCTAGGCATTCGAGAGTGCTAGATTATATAAAGAACGGATGAAACTGATGCATGACAAGCACATCGTGGACTGAAACTTCAAATCCGGAGAGATAGTGTTGTTATACAACTCCAGATTGAGATTGTTTCCGGGTAAGTTGAAGTCCCGATGGTCAGGACCCTTTAGAGTGGTGCAAATGTTCTCAAGTGGAGCTGTTGAGATTGAACCAGAGGATGGGACGAATAAGTTCACAGTGAATGGTCAGAGGTTGAAACACTACCTTGGAATGGCAAATGAGAAAGGGGACAGAGAGATAATAATGTTGGAAGAGCCCCAATATGCGAATGAGGAGTGATGCTCCAAGCCTGCGTCGTGTCGCGACGTTAAATCAGGCGCTGCGTGGGAGGCAACCCACGAATGTTGTAATTTTGTTGTCTTACGTAAGTCATCAAAAAAAAAAAAAAAAAAAAAAAAAAAAAAAAAAAAAAGTTCGCACCGCGACCGTGGTGGAACCGCGGTAGGACCGCGATGAAATGAAAACATTCTGTCTCGCCATTGTGCGATTCACCGCGACCGCGGTGGGACCGCGGTAGGACCGCGGTGGGACCGCGGTAGGACCGCGGTGAAACGCAAACATTCTGTTTCGCGTTACTACACCCACCGCGACCGCGGTGGGACCGCGTACCCAGGTAAGTTTTTTTGTTCATTTTTTTTCTTTTCTTTATTTTCTTCTTCTTTTATTTTCTAATTCTTTTTTTTACCCACCCCTCTAATAATATTATCTAACCCCCGCCTACCCCTCTCACTTTCCCAATCCCTCTCTCTCTAAACCTAACCAAGAGCTCGTCCTTCTCTCTTCTTCTTCTTCTTCACTCCATCCCTCCCCCGTCAAGGTATGTCACTTCCCCCCCTACCTTTTCTTTTGTATTTTACTTTAGTTGTATGTTAGTTCATGTTTTTAATTGTGTAGAAATTCTAGTCGATTTTTGTTATTTTTTTTTCTTTTTTTCTTTTGAATTTCGTTTATGTAGTCACTTGTAAAGGGTTATGTGTATAATGTGGTGGAGAGGTGTATGTTTGTGGGTGTTGAACTAATTGTTGTGGGGTGTAATGGTGTAGTACAACTTGTGATTTGGGGGAAACATTGAAGTATCCATATGGGCTATATGTGTGAGGAATTGTCTTGCTCACAAGGTGTTTGGGGAATTGCCCCAATGGAGTTATAAGGGCTAATGTGACATGGTTGTGGTAAAGTCTGAGTAACCACCCATAGTTCACACATCTCACACCCTCACTGATAGGCGTTTCTCTGTTTGACAGGTAAAATGAATCCATCTAGAAAGAGACGCAACACCGGATCCTCCGCTAGTGGACCGGGAAGTTCCTCGAGAGCTAGGAGTCAAGCCAGTGCGCCACAGTTTGACAGCACCTATGCTGCTCGGACTCTCCGAAAATGTGGCCGGATACGTGTCGGATCCTCCAAAAGTAGTGCATTTTTGAAGGATCCGACACGGGTGCAGTTACATTTTGGAGAGTCCGCGCAACATAGGACAGCACTAGGTTTGTCTCCAAACCGGCGGAGGACAGGTACAATGCAAAGGCGGCTAAGAAATTGTTACATGAGGTGCATATTGACCGAGCAGCCTTAGAGGTGGAATGCCCGAATATCTTCAATGAGTTGAGGAGGTGTCAGCTGGACATCTTCTTTGAGGAACCGGAGGAGGCTAATGTTCAGATGGTAAGGGAATTCTGTGCTAACTGCCCAGAACATGAGAATGGGGTTGTCACTGTACGCAATACCCGGGTAAATGCATCCATCGGGGCCATCCGCAGGGTGTACCGGCTGCCAGTGTTCAGGGGAAAATTTGATGATTATCGTACTTATAGCCGATCAAGTGCCTTGTGGGCAACTCTTCTTGAAACTATCTGTGTGCCAGACAGAGAATACATATGGATAAAGCACCGGATCACACTTAACTCCAGTCTCTCAATTGGGAGGCTGAGTATTGCTCACAATTATCAACAGTCGGCTGTTGCCCTCCAGCAATACGACCGATGTCAATCAACCACGAGCGGCAGCGATCTACTGTTTCATGGCCCACAGGGATTTTGATGTGGCCCAACTCATTCATGAGGAGATGTTCATTCGCTCACCTGAGACACTCAAAGGTTTCTACTTCCCTTCTCTGGTTACTAAACTGTGCCGTGCTGCTAGAGTCCCTGAAAACCTTAGAGTTGATGGGAAACTGCCATTGAAAGCCCCGTACCTGGCAAGGAAAATCGGACTTAGAAGAGAGCCAGTGGTGAATGTTGATGAATCGGATGATGAATCTGATGATGATGATGCTGAGGTAGCTGAGGTCCCACCACCTACAAGAGTTGATGAGGCGGGCACATCACAGCCCCGCCGAAGTACCCGCCCGACAGCCCTGGAGCAGGAAATGGCTGGTCTCCGCACTTCTGTCACAGACTTGGGCACCAGAGTTGACACTCTAACCACTCAACAGGCAAAGTCGGAGAAGAAGATTATGGGATGGCTTCGAGCGCTAGGACGAGCATGTCACCTCGACCCTAGCACCGTCTCTGATCAGGATTGATCTTCAGGGAAGTCCCCCTACCCTACTCTGCTCTTTATTTGTTGAGATGGGGACATGCCATATTTTTAAATGTGGGGTGGGGGATGGCTGTTGTTGTATGATGTTGTAAATAGATTGTGTAACTTTGTATGATGTTGCTTTATTTTTGTTTGATTGGTATGGTACGGTCATGTAATTAACTTCGACTTGGCCCAAAGACGGACACCTTTCGACAGCTCTCTTGAGGGACATGAGTCGAACAAAAAAAAAAAGAATATAAGGACTCTTCCTGATGACGGATAATTGAGACAGTTCTTGAGGGAAGTTAGTCTAGAGAAAATACCAAAAAGATTTTTATTTTTTATTTTTAGGTAGTGTAGTAACTCCCCCTTGGTTTTTCTTCGGGCCACGGTTCTTTTCCAAGGGTTTATCTTGAACCGGGTGTAGGTAGTTTTTGTTTATTTTGTTTTTAGTTTTAGTTAGCATTGATGGGCTACGAGCTGAAATAGAAAGAGAACCCCTTTGGCGTTAATACACCTGAACACAATCGACACTAGAGTGTAACGCCTAGTCTCAATGGTTGACTCTTGCTAAAGTGCCTTAAAGTTGTATGTTTGTAACTGACTTGAACACTCAAAAGAGAATGTCTTGATAAATCAATCTGGAGTGAGTCATATGCCATGTGTGTGTGAGCTATACTATATTCTATGCTTTACATTTGATGCCTAGAACTTGCCCTGTGTGTTTGCAAAGCGAAATAGTAGCTTCATTAAGTCTTAGAAGTGATATAGGCATTTCTTTGTTAAGCCAGATATATAACGTAAACCCACCTGAATGTAATACATCATAGTTAACCCCGTTGAGCCTATAAGCATGTTTCTTTGGCAACCACATTGCGAACCTTACCCAATTGTTTGAATAGCCTTCTGTTTGAACCCTTTTACCTCCCATGAACACTTGAATGGCCTTGACATATGCAAAAGTTAAAGTGTGGGGTGGTGGTTTGGTTTTGAGTGGAGCCAATGAAATAGAGGAGAGGTGCAGCTTTGAAGAATACAAGAAGAAGCGCCACGAAAAAAAAAATTGTGAATAAATGTAGCAGTTGATAAGTGGTAGCTTGATACAAATACACCGAAAGGAATGGGATGTTATAAATAAATTGTAATGGAATGTCTGGTTGACATAAGAATGATATGGAATGTTAATTTGTTTTGTATTAAAAGTGCTTAGGGAGGTTAGTCACTATATCCAAATATATCCTACCCATCCCTTAGCCTACATTACAACCAAGTGAAGTCCTAATTGATCTTAGACTGGATAGGCTCGATTAGTAGAGTATTACACTACGGGCAAGCCTATGGTGCATCTTTGTGGCATGTGAATGTTCTTTTGGAGAGAGAGCGAATTTTGTCCATCTGAGTTCCTAATTGTTCTTAATCATATTAATTGTGGAACTACTCTCTTGTGTGATGTGAGGGCATGTGATTCACGAAGGAAACGTAAGTCTTGACTTCTGTATAGAGTAGTTTGAGTAAGTGCGAATATGGCATGGTACGAGAGATTCGACTTCTGAGGCAAAGGTTGTTCACTACTAGGTGCAACTTTGGTAAATTGTTCAAGGTGTGATGCATTAAGGGAAAAGCTTAGGGAAAGAACTTTGAAAGAGTGTGGTGGATTGCTCGAGGACTAGGGGTGTTGATATTAGGCTATATAGATGACATTTACACCTTAATATTACCATGCTTTATTGTTGTTTTATAGGCAAATTGACAACAAAATGTTCTAATTGGTGTTCTTTTGCTTCGCAGGGAATAATCTAAGTTAGGAAGCACTAAGGAGTGTTTTGGAGTCAATAATGTGAAGAAAACGTCCAATCAAGAAGCACCCGAGCATAAAGAAGCAAAAATGGACTGAGGTGAAATCCACCGCGACCGTGGTGGGACCGCGGTTGGACCGCGGCAGACAACTAACTCGAGGCAGAATGTTTAGCCTTCACCACGGTCGCGCCGCGGTCGTGCCGCGGCCGCGGTGAACTGTTCAGTTGCCAGAAAATTTGGGGAACAAAGTGTAACTCGGGGAAAACTTAGTCCAAACCCTTATAAACTCTAGAAGCTCGCCCAAGACATTATCAAGCTTGTTTTTAGACTACTTTGGAGGCAAGAACAAGTGTGAGAAGATCAACCAAACATTAGAGTTTTTCTATCTCCTTTTAATTCTTGCAATTATACATTATGAACAACTTTGTAGTTTTATCTTATTTTGTTATGAGTAGCTAAACAATTATCTAGGGTTGATGGAACCAATTGTTGGTTGAAGTTTTGACTCAACTTGTTATAATCGAGCCGGATTTATTATATGATTGTTCAACTACGTTTTGTATGGTGATTAATTGAATGGGCCCTTGATTAATCGTGTCTAATTACCTCCTATTGCTTGATAAAGAACATTAGGTTAGACTGCTGTTGAACAACATCACTTTTGGGTAATTGAAGAGATTCATTACTTGAACTTAAAAGTGGGTTTAGAGATAACGAAGCTTTGGTGGGATAAATTAGAGTTGCACATAGTGTCAGCTAGAGTAGTTCGACAGAATGCTCTAGTAAATTATCGTAGTTGATCGAGAGATAATTACGATAACCCATAGCTCATAATCCTCATAGAGTAATACGGTGAGATTATAGCGAAAGAGTCAAGATCTAAACTAGCAATTGGGGAAATCACTGCCCTAGACCTTTTTACCATTGAATTATCTTTAATCTAGCATATTGTTATTTCTGATATTATTTGAAGTAGTTAATCAAAAACCCAAGATTGATTGATAAAAATCTTGCATCTAGAAATTGGTTGAGTTGATAATAGCATTGCCAAAGAGTTGTAATAGATAGGTTAGTTCCCTGAGGATTCGACTCCGGACTTAAAACCGGATTATATTTGCAACGACCGCTTTGTCTTTTAGAAGGCATAGTTGGGCGTGATCAGTTAGCAATGACAAACAGAAAGTAATCAGTACCTTGAAAAGGTTAAAAGGCATCTGTTTCTGAATCCGAAAGCTATGAACTTTGTCATGATCCACAAGATCAAAATATATCTCCCTTCCAATCTGTTCCTTAAGATCCTCATCGCGTGCAACCTACAAACACGAGTGGATTCAACACAACATTTTGTAGGAGACAGATCAATTTTTAATGAGAAATTTAACTTCTCAAAATAACCTTGATAATTGTATAAAGGTGGGCCTGCGCTTTGTATCTTCTCTTGTCCTCTTTCTCTTCTTGTTCTTTCTTTAACCTTATCTAAGAGGATCAAAAAGGCATTTATTTATATGTAAACCGAGTAATGGAGTGGACAATATTTTTCTAGACCAGGCAAACCTTAAAACTTACTCTCAGATGTTCTGCAATGTCCTTCTCATCCACATCACATATTATTTTATCCTTGTCGCTCTCACGTATGTAAACCAGCATGTAAGCATTTGAGTATTTTGTAAACTTAAAGGGAGCATTATTGAAACCTGGATTTGTCTGTGGCAACTGTTGCACAAAAGCAAAAGTGAATCCAAACCAAAGTATGGACACAGAAACACAAATTTATAGAATCATTGAGACATACCTCCTCCTCACCACCATACTGTTCCTCTAAAGCCCTCTTCATGTCTTCTTTTGTCACCCGTTCATCATCAAACTTGTACCTATCATAGAACAACAGATCACATTGAACAGAGTTTACCAGCATTGGCTAAATATAGCTGTCTACTGAAAACTCAAATGACATTGACTTTAATTGTCTTACCCACAGAAGCGTGCCTTTTCACATATAAGAACTACCTAGTAATAGTCTCTTCATGATATCTGACCCCACAACAAAGCTATACATGTAGATGCAGCCCCTCTTCTCATCACCCCACCCAAACCAACTCAGCTCTTTTTTACCTTACGGCTACCTCTCCTCTAGTTTATGAATATTAAGCGGCCAAAATCTTATGTTTAAATCTCACGGCAACATCCATGTTTTAAAACTTCCATCATAAAGACCTCCACTACACTTGTTTCTTGGTAAAAGGTTGACCAAGAAAATATGATTTCAGTTGAAATTAATGACATATTGCCAAAACTTCCCTTCTCCCACTTGATCAGTATCATTCTTCTTGGTATAACATTAGGCTTAACTTTAATTTGTTATTATTCCAAGTAAAATCCTAATTTATCTTTAAAAATAGTTTCCAATTATATTCTTATTAAGTAATAATATACAGGAACACGTGCTGAAAATACCAATTTAAAATTCTCTTCCTTTCCACCCAGCTAACAGAAGCAAGACATCATGATAAAGAAATATTTCTCTACTGGCTGTATAATTTAACTAATTTCAGACTGTCTTCCTTAGATAGAGTTCAGAATATAAAATTATTTATTTCTGACTCGAGAGAAGTGCTAAAAAGTGTTTGCTCTTCAACGAGAGAAATACAAAAAAAGAGATTAAGTATACAATTTTGTTAGGAATTTGGAAGAAAAAAGTGAAGGTTGCACTACAGAAGGAGAAGGAGAAAACAAATACAAGTAATCAAGGAAGGATATAATTGTCGTTCAGATATTCTAGCAACCGTCAATGGTCCTTTTTAGTAAAATGGCTGTCAGTTTGAGTTTCTATAAACGGGAGAGGAGGTGTGTCTTGTAATCATACTAAACTAGACGAAAGTGAGCTGGTTTTTTTTTTTTTTTTTGATTTGCACCGGGTGTCCGAGTCTCTAAGAGCCCCGACTAATCCCGGGGGTGCACAGGCCCTCGGCAAGGAGTTTCCCGCAAGTGCACCACGGTTAATTCAGGTTTTACCAAGTCCGATGGCCCTCAAAAATTGTTTGCACCCAGTGGGTTTCGAACTTGAGACCTTGAAAGGGAGCAAACCCCAAGGCTCAAGTCTATTGCCACCAGGCCAACCCCTGAGGGTTTGACGAAAGTGAGCTGTTACAACAACAGAATCTTAGAAATAGAGGTGACGAAGGTATTTTTGGATTCTCCTAGAGCTCAACATTCTTATAGTATATAATATTACATACATCAATGATTTCTGAATGCATGAGCAAAGCCGTGTCACGGGGTTATGTGCCTGTCAGCGAGTCTAAGTGGGGGATTAAAAGAAATATAAACGGAGACGAAGGAAAGCATACCATTGATCTGATAACGTCGGCCTGATGAAAGCATAATAATGTCCACCATGCACCCCACCACTATGAACCAAAACACTGAGAAAGAGAAAAGAGCCAGAAACGCAGTTAGCCTAAAGATAAAACTAATGTCACCATAACATTATCATATACTAACCAAGGTCGGATTCATCTAGGTAAGTCCATAAGCACAAAATATAGTGGCTTGAAACTGTAGTTTATCTCATTTCATTAAAGAGAAAAGAACAACATTTTGAGTACCTGCATCTAACAACAGATTATGTCTAAAACATCAGAATATGAGAAGCATCCACATCCATTAAACAAAATTGTGATAAACAATCTATTAACGAGTTAGCCAAACCTCTCAACAGGAGTGTGCACTAATTTGGATTAAACCGATAAACCAGACCAAATAGAAAATATTGGTTTTCGGGTGTGGTTTGGATAGTTAAATTTAAGATTTTTGGTTTTCCATATAGCTTCGGATTTCTCGAAATAAAAACTGAAAAAACAGAATACTTACCTACTATCTAACTATCGAATTTAAATATTGAATTTAAATATCTTATGCTTACAGAGTTAGGATTAATAAATTTGCTTAAACCTGAACATTTTTTTCAGAGTTCCAGTCTTTTTTGTTTTTCTCAATTCCTTACTTCCGCAATTGTGAGCTACTTAATGGTTGGCTTGGACGTATGGAACTTAGAGAAAAACTAATGTAAATGTATATTCAAATAATACTTAATTTATTTGTAATTTTGTATTGAGTACTAAGATTCTATCTTTCTTTATTTGTTTGCTATAGTTTGTCATTTTTTATAGTGTTAAATATGGAAGTGAGTTAAGCATCTGGATGGTGGTTTCATTTTCCAATATTTCTTGGTCATAGTGATTTCCTGATGGTTTTATTTTCCTATGTTTATTGGTCATAGTGAAAATTAAAAAGGGCGGTTTTCAAAATATAAGATAAAATTTTATTAGTTTGCTTGATAAAATATTTGTTTAAGTATCTCTCTTCCATAAAAAAACTCCTTAAGACAATCCACATTTTGTTGTTTCATGAAATTTTCTCTTTTTCCAGAAAGCATTTAAATTACAATAAGTTTATGACCCCATCTAGTTTGTAGTTACAATAAGTTTGTGATATACATTATTTTACTCAATCTCATAGCTAAATAAGCATTAATAATGATAGCACTTAAAAAGAGAAAAGTTGTACTTTCTAAATCCCAAAAAAAAGCAGAAAAACCAAACCGTAAAGAGAGAAATATAAGAAACCGAACCATAAAGAAAAAAACAGAACTAAGCCAGTTCAATTTGGACTAGATTACATTTATCCAAAACCAAGAAGACCAAATCCAAATAATACAAACCAAATGCAGATCCGACCTCAGAACAATGAGATACCATTTATCATTATGTTTTAAACATAAAACTAGCAGTATGGTTGAGACACTACTAGATTAACATATACTCCCTTTATCCAATTTTATATGATACATTTCCATTTCCAAAGGTTCCAAAACATTAGACACCATTTCACTAATAGTATAATTGCATACAACTTTGAGTGATCAATGAACTGGGTGCAAATCTTCGAGACCAAGGTTCAAATCCCAATATAGATTAATACACTAAGTAATTTCTTCTTTTCTGCCTAAACCTTGGTGGGCAAAGTTTCCCCGCACTTGTGCTAGTGGAAGATAGCAAGGTAGGTGCATGCAAGCTGACACAGACATCATAGTGGGAGATAGCAAGGTAGGTGCATGCAAGCTGGCACAGACACCATAGATATAAAAAATAAAACCAACATTTAATCCATTACTTTTAATAATTTCTCCCACTATTAGACAAGTCAAATCATTATATTAAACTTCGTGGGACATTGAATAGTGTCAACCAATATGGGATAGAGTAATTTATTAAAATAATAATGAATGCTTTATAGCCACAAGCATGTTTAGATGATACCTATTTGGTTAAAAGCACAAATAATTCAGACATCAAACTGCAGGTGTGTTTTGCAGCAACTATGTTATGCACAAAAAGTAAAAAAAATCAAAGGGAACACGTGTTTATTTGTCATTGCGTGTTAGTCATTGTTGGGGTGTACATGCAATGGGGAGAGAGAGTAAACTTAGAGAGAGAGAGAGAGAGAGTTAAGTTTACCTATGAAGTGTATAGAGGTTTCGAACACTCCTGTCTGCATCGGGAGATAAATATTTGCCATTCTCCCTATCAAGGTCAAGTTCCAGAGGAAATTCGTAGCGGTCATTTATCTGTGTGCCATAGAAGGAAACATTATCAAGGTGCCATAGACAGAACCTGGAAACCATAATTACAAGACTAAATGCTCTTTCATTTATATTAGGGGAATACTTAAGCAACGTTTCAGACGCAAGATATTTCCTGCATTACATGGACTCCAGTATATGAATGTAGAAAGAGTGAGGACAAGTATCTGACATAGATAAATCAATTTTAAGCATGTTTTATATGTTTTGAAGGATATTAATGAAGTATCCATACTTTGTTGCAGCCATTTAACACAGGTATGTCAAGGCACATTAAGAATCCACATAATATAGGACATTTCAAAGTGGATGATGTTTAACAGTGAAAACTAAAGTTCTTAGTTTCCGAAGTTCAAACAGAAATGGAAAATTATTAGTTGCATACTAGTAAGAGGTGTCATCTGGGTTGTTGCTTAATAAAGGTAATAGTCAATCACAAGAACTATTAGGGGTCAATCGACACATCATATAACAAGGAGTAATAGTGAAATTACCTTACATATTACATTTTTTGATAATTAGAAAGACATCATATAACAGACAGTCATAGTAAAAGTTCCGGTGATATCCTTTCACTGGTAGAAAAGATTTATGAACATAGACAGAACAGCACCCACATTAGCCAACTGTAGTCCTAAAAATAAGAAACTCTATCATCGAAAATAACCCACCCCCGACCTCCAAATACAGGACCTCACAGATGGGAGAAAAGGGAAACATCGCATTGAATAAGTAAATACTGTGGTCTGGACTTTTGACAGATAATGAACCCAAGAAAAACCCTTTGTGACTGACGCTTGTCCACCTTGATTTTCTTACTTTGTAATTTCTGATTTTTTTAATGCTTTCTCTTTCTACATTGAGCCCGTTTGGATTAGCTGATCTGAAGTAGCTGATAAGCATTAGGTGCTGAAAAGCACTTTTAAGTGCTGAAACTGTTTTAATAAATAAGCAGTTACGTAAAAAAGTACTGATAAGCTCTTTTTCTATTAAAATGACTTAAATAACCTTAGAACTGTTTACACTTATAAGGGCGTAATTTCTTCAAAATTTTAGATTCCAGATCAATTCAAATACAAAATGTTCTATTTTTCATTTTATTTTAAATACAACTGTGCTTAGATATGATAACTTTTATGATAAATATAATTTATTTTATGATTATAATTAATAAATTGACAAAAGTTTCTCAGTAAAAAATAAACCTAAATAGGACAAGCAAAATATTTGAAGAGAAACAAACACTGTCTTCATCACCACAACACTTAGAAAGCAATACACCAAAAATTTAATATGTCCTCATTTATTACATACAGTTCAAAGATTAATACACAATCAGATAGATACAAATATGCAAAGGAATAGAGAATTTGCTTATCTTAAATAGTCAATGAGAATTGCAGACTTGAACTTGAGGCAGTGAGTATCGATGTAAGAGTTTTGTTCCAAAAAAAGAATATTTTAAGGATAAAATAGTAAAAATCTTGGTCAAACTTAAAGTGCTTATAAGCTAAAAATTCTCTGGGGGTGACCAGCTTATGGCTTTTGGCTTATTTTTGACTTATAAACACTTGGCTTATAAGCACTTTTAACTTTACCAAACGCGTAGATAAGCCGAAAAGTACTTATAAGCTAGTTTGACCAGCTTATAAGCTTAGCCAAACACTCTCATTTTCTCACTAGCAAGCCAAGTGCGGTCCCTGAAGAAGTATACTATAAATGCTTGAAGCAAAAAATAAGAAATGACACCATTCCCTGTAGGGAAAACACAAAACCACCATGAGCCTAACCAAACTGGCAATAGAAAAAAGTAAAAGTATAAAGTCATCTACAAAGAATAGGAATCATAAGCCAACAAACTTGCAAGTACTAACCTTAACCATTGTATCTCGCATGAAATCATATTCAAACCGCTTTAACTGAAGCTGGAGAACTGGAGGAAAGTCAATAAACAGTACACCCTTCTTAGCATCCTGAAATAAAAACAAGAATCCACTTTTGTAACAGAAACAAGCCAACAAATACGACACAGTTTCTGGCTTAAAGAAGTCCTTTGCGACACTCTATCTTAGTCTCTAAATTTCTTATGAATTAAATGCAGAAAGCTCTTAGAGGTTCAACACATCGGCACCCTAATCCTTCTCGTACTGGTGATATCTTTCACAATTGCATTTTGGACCCAACCTTAGCCTCTGCCTCAGTCCCCTCAAATAAGATGTCTCCCCTTAGACTAAACATATTATTCCCCATGCATTTTGCAATCTTCAGTTACATGTGATACCCTGTACAACCGCACCCCCACCATCCCCCAAAAGACTGAAAGGAAAAGGAAAGGAGGAATCAGGCTCCAAAATTTTATGCCTATCCTGTCCAGCAGATTGAAAGTTTTATTGCTTCAAAGATATCACATGTGTAAGGTTATCGAGAGCTGTTAATAAATCACGAGCTCAAGTTCAGGGGTTTTGGATTTGAAGTATCCAACCACCACCTTAAGCTTCTACTTTACAATACCGTATTTTTGGAGAAAATAAATGGTCACCATACTTAAGATTAAAGCTAGGGACATCCCCACCAAATAAAGCCATCAATTAAATGCTAATAGTAGGAGTACAAGACCTGCAAACCATGTTCTTCAGCATGGTACTTGTTATCGCCTTCTAGACGTTCAACTTCTACATACTTGTCAAAAGAGGCATAAACATCGCGACAGCCTTTGACATCAAGTTGAAGATCTGCAGAGGTGCATAAAATGAGCAAAGGTAAGTCTATGAACAGGCCAGTTATGATTCTACAGAAAACACAAGTATATATAGATACCATAAAATGACTCTTTTCTCGTCGATTTAAAGTCCACATTAATACATTCGATGTAATTCATGTGGTGGCCCTCAAATAACTTCTGAATTGTCCCTTCCACAACCGTGCCCTGACCAAAGCAATTATTAGAAGATTCAACAAGATGTCAAGAATGAGCAAGTCATATTCTCTGAATTGTACCTTCATCTTGTCTTCAAGCTTTTCACACAAAACTCTATTTAGTTCTTGCACATCATGCTGCATAAATGAATCATAAGTGTCCCAGCCAAAGGATTTTGTTAATTCTTTTGTCGCCACACTCGTATCACTGTACTGGAGCTTATAGAATAAACTCTGCAGAGCTAATGGAATGCTCCCTGAAGGCATATCATTCTCTGTAGTCGGCATATGGTACACAGCCTGATGAATTATAATCAGGGTGAGAATCACTTAATTCAAGAAAACCAGTGCCAAGAGTCTACAATTTCTAAATAACTTAAAACACAATCCAACCTTTCTAAAGTAGGGAATATGGTATTGAGTTTGTAGGAGAGAGTTCATGTAACAAGTAGCTCCCTGATTTTTAAGCCCAACATATCCAGTCTCCTTCTTCGAGTCATATGTCCAGTAATCTATGACCTTACGTACAGCAACATCAGCTTCAATAACAACTCTATCATTTACGAGATATCCCTTGTTGGTATCATAAAGCTCACTTAGAAGCATGAAAGATGTGAAGCCCCAGTCACTCTCTCTTTGGTTAAACTGGTGTTGTGTCTCTGCAAACCAAAAAGAGTCCAAATGAAATGAGGATGAAAAAGACACGATCATTCTACATTAACTGGCATTTTAGGCTTCCCCGAGAGCTAAACGAGCAGGATGTTCTTGGTTTGCATTCTCACAATCAGGCCAATCTTTTATACAAAATCGTAAACACTAATCCGACATAAGTTTCGCTAGACAATGCAATTGCTTGGATACAATCAAATGCTCAAGAGCCTTTTTCTTGCAAATTTCCGTTTAAAGTGTGTTGTTTACAAATTTATGAGATCTTGAATCAAGAAGCAGAAATTCTATACTTCAAAAGTTAGGTCCACACACAAAGTTCTCCATATGTTGTGTAAGTGTGTTTATGTGTGTGTGTATATATATTATTAGTTTCTCAGCACGTGAACGCACGTGTATGACGAGTCATATAGTACACGCTTTTGTATAATAATATAATAGTACACGCTTTTGTAAAATAATATAAACGCATGTGTATGCCGAGTCATATTGTACACGCTTTTGTAAAATAATATAAGTATTATTAAAATAAAATTGATAAATAACTATACATGAAAAAATAAAATAGGAGCTTTTCTTAATGATCAATGGATCATCATATGAAGACTTTTTTTTTTGTCAAGATCAAGATGATTGAATATTGTCTAAACCTACAAAATAAATAATTAAAGCTTAATTAGATACATGTGATTTTGGGATCACGTATCAAAAAGGTTGGTTGCCACCGTAAGTAATTACTTATTGTGAGGCTTTAGTCCCATCCATTTTGAGAACTCTACAACTTGCTTTTCGCAAGTCTTTATGTTAACAGATCCGAAAATATTTCTTGAACATGAACAAAATCCAGCTCGATTACTCCATTTTGAAATATTTAAATTGGAATTGTTTTGTACCTCGAGCTGGACGTACTCGTTTGCTCATTTGAGTCCTTTGTTTGAATTTGCAATAGCAATTGTTGCGCCGTTTCATTTAGGCTTATCATCTCAAAATTTCATATATCAAAAATGAGAAATACATGTTTACTTGTTATAAGATTTTTATTTCATGAAAATATTCATTTGAATGAAATTTCTCACACATCATCCTAACCAAATTAAAAATATGACATGCCTCCACATGTTAAAAATTATTGTATGATCAAACCATCTGAAAATAAGCATAAGTCTCAAATGCATTATAACATCATGAGACACAAAAACATTTTACACCATTTTTGAGTTGCAAATAATTCACACGCAATTTACAATAACCCTCACATTTTATATATTAACACATGAACTCCAAACCATGTTATATGCATGCATGTCAAGCAAAGAACACAAATTAATCCTACTATGCGTCCACAAGGTAATATCAATATGATTTGATATGCACATTTTATCATGAAATAGGAACATCTAAGATGTGAGAATATTTACCTTTTTCAGTAAGTGTCAACTTGTAATTTTATTATTAAATAAGTTGTGCCCAGAATTGGACTGAGTTTATATATTATATCAATGAGTTATAGGCTATGGGAAACAATCTCTCTATTTCACACAAGATAGGGATAAGGTTTGCGTACACCCTACCCTTCCCAAATCCCACTTGTGGGATCACACTAGGTATGTTGTTGTTGTTGTTGTTGTCGTAATCTCAAATGACATAGCAACTTTCAAGTATGAGATATGATCTTTCCGAATGATACCATCCATGCATATAATTCGATTACTTGAAGTGATCTTTATATGATTTCATGCATGTATTTTATATGCATGTCAACTAATTTGCATTATGACAAAGAAATAATAATTTCTTTTAAACATATATTATCATAATCATAACACATATGTATGTTCAGTTAAATATCTTGAGATCGTCACTTTAGTGATTGTCTACTCTATTATTTATAGAGGCTGAACTTTATCAAAAGTCACATGAAGTAGTAATAGATAAGAAAAAAATAAGTGAACTTAAGAAAGTAGAACCTGATTTAAGAAAACACAAAGTAAAATTTTTAATTTTCTATACTAAAACTGGAAAATACGTTAAAAATTAAAATTATGATCTATAACCACTTTTAAAATGTAAAAATAGTCCTTTTTGGCAAACAAAGTGCATTTTGATACATATTTCTTTAAAAAAATTACTCTAGTTTTTTTACTTTAAATTTGTTAAATTATAACGTACTAAAAAATTCTAAAGTAAATTCAAAGAGCATAAATAATAAACTAAAGTAACACAAAACAAAAAGAGAGCTATAAAGTAAATACAACTAAGAAAGTGTAATAGAACTATAGAAGAAAGAAAGTTTTGCTGGCGGGAAATATATACGTTATTATATAAACTATCCAAGGAAATATATACGTCAATAACGGATTAGTAAACCATATACGCGGGCTTATAATTTTTATTTTTCTCAAATAAACAAAAGTTCAAAATTCGACAAGGTAAATATCAATAATTTATATGTATAAAAAAAAAAACTTGACAATTGGGAAAAGGGGAGGAAAAATGAATCAGCACAACTTATGGAGATTTTGAACCCGATCAACCATTGCTCCACAACTATTGTAGATGTCAAGCATGTTCATTAGTTTACTATATATAAGGAGTTTTGTCTTTTTTTTGCAATATATTTTTATACATATAAATTGAAATATTTTTTTGCAAAGAGGATTGTCGATTGTACCCCCCCCCCCCCCCATACGTAGTTTTGCCCCTGTTGTTAAAAAATGGGAGTGGCAATTCAATCTCAAAGTTAAGAAGAAGATAGGTTTGCAATACATGATTGTAACTTTTGGTACAGAGTATGAAGCGGCAAGTTTTTCAACCAATCACACGAAAATCCAAAGTGCTTCAACTTTAACGCCTGACAACTTGACTGGTTTGTTTCACACCTTTAAAACAAGTATTTTTGCAGAAAGATATATAGTGTGGTTTTTGAAAATGAGAAACGAAAAGATAAACCTGGATGGGAAATACATTATAAGTTGCATTTGGTAGATGAATTTGATCTTTACAGGGCTGGCAATAGGATCAAGCAACTAAAGCATATGCTTGAGGCCCCCAAATTTTGAGGGGGGCCCATTTTTACCAAAAATAGGCTAATAGGTTAATTTTTTTTGGAAAATAATGAGTACTTTTAAATAGAAAAGTAGATATTTTTATAAAAGGAAGTAGTAGATTTGAGTAAAAGTTTGGTAAATGTGAATCACTTATCCAAACTTTTTCGGTGGATAAAAAATCTAACAAGTGAAATCACTGTATTCTACTTCTTACCTTTATTTTTATCATCAGAAAATATGTAGTACAAAATTATATTTTTATACTATTCACTTCTTTCTTGGTTTGTCAAAGAGTCAATCTTTCACATAACATTTATACTCTTTGATATTCTCTTTCTTGCTTTTTCCGAATTCTTGTATGATAAGTTAGTAGTATTATTCTTAGAAAAATCATAGCTTAAGAGTACTATTGATAAATATACTGTGCCACTCTTTTTCTCCCCGCGTTTCAAGCATTGCGAGTTATTGAAGGAGCAATAAGATATTTTAGAATCAAGTCATCAATTTTCTTGAATTAATTCTGTTATTCTAAACTTCAGATGTTATTATTATCTCATATTTGTTATTTTTACTTCATAGTTAATAGTTATATATAGTCTTTTTAATCATTTGTTGGAATTTAAATGCCAACTAAACAATATGAATCTATTTGTTCAAAACCAAAAGAAAAGGGTTAAAATTGTAATACAGTCCCATAAAAGATTATTAGGAGAAATCAATTATAAAAAGTTCTTAAATAATTTTGCATCTCAAAATGTTACACACATATATAAATGATTTTGTTTAAAATAAAGCTTAAGGCCTCTCATCAATGCTGGCTTTAGGCCAAAAACACTGCTGAGCCGCCAGTTCTACAAATTTACGAAAAGTCATGTTGGTTAATATATGATTTAGTTTGCTTTAATGTATATTAATTAACTTAAACATTGAGTATAAGGTAACTTTTACTTTGGTGAAGGGCAAAAAGGTCAACAAAATTTGAAGGATATTTTTGTAATTCAACTTTTGACTTGAGGCCTTCCTACTTTTAGTATAGTATAATAAATATAAATGTGTGTGTGTATATGTATTAATTGTGCATTATATATTGGACAAAATAACAACTTTTTGACGGCGGGCAAACACTGGTACACAAATGGTATACAAAATATTGGAGAGCTAACACAAAACTATCGCAACAAATGTTACCAGATCGTAGTTTTCAGTTTGAATTACCATGATGCAAAGGCATGTTAGTTCTCGTGTCTAGCAAGAAGAGCGATGGTTCGGATAGTTGAAAATGTGAAGGAGAAAAAAAAATGATTTTAACAGTTAAGTGACAATTGTGGATGGCCAAGTCTAAAACTAGCTGTAGTGGACAATGTTGAACCTGTTTAGAGTATAGTGGTCAATGCGGAGTATAATTCAGGATAAGATACATAGCTCATAGATGGACAACCAAACGTAGAAGGAGATGTCGAGCATGGAACATAGCCCCTGTAGCTCTTTATGTGGGTACATTGGAGATAGAAGAATACAAGGGAGCATTCGTAAAAAATGATCTCTTGTATTAGTTGTTGTCTCTTCTTTTTGGTGCATACTTGGTGAGCCGACAAGGTCCTTGTTAGTGTAGATAATTGGTGTCACTGTGTAGAGAACTATATCTTTTTATAGGTTCTACATTATCTTGGAATGCCACTTGTATATTGGTGCTTCCTCACAACAAGAATAAACTTATTACTCCCTCTGTCCCCTCTGTCCTAATTTATGTACGGTGTTTGATTGGGCATGGAGTTTAGGTGGTGTTAAACAAGTCATAGACTTTGTATGGCTATATATCATCTCATCAACGGTAAAATAAAAAATTTAAAGTATAATTGTTTCTAAATGTAGAAAGATGTCATTCTTTTTGGACTGACTAAACAAGAAAGAGTGTCACATAAAATAGAACAGAGGAAGTGCTTTATTTATTTAGAAAAAAACACAAATTAATGTAGCAAGATTAAGCATCACATCCTTAACTTAAGATCACAAATTTTTGCAAGTTTTATGCAATAAACAGAAACACTTGCTACCTTTGGCCTTAGTCTGGCAGAAGAAGGTTAAACTAATGTTACTGTTGTGGGATGGACTTGGAGTAAAAGATCTTAGGGTATTCAACAGAGCTTTGTTAGGGAAGTGGCTGTGGAGATTCGGGGTAGAAGAGCATGCTCTATGGAGGGAGGTCATAGTAGAAATGTATGATTCCACGAGAGGGGATTGGAGGACCAAGGCAATCACAGCACCTTTCGGGTGTGGCATGTGGAGGAGCATCATGAAGAATTGGGAAGCCTTCAGTGGCAACATCACTTACAGGGTGGGAGATGGAAGGAGAATCAGCTTTTGGAATCATAGGTGGTGTGGAGAGGATACTCTGAGGGTCTCCTTCCCCCACGTCTTCAGAGTTTCAAACCAAAAGGAATTGATGGTCCAACAGATTCGTAAGGAGCATGAAGGGGGTAGTATGGGACCTCTCATTTAGAGGGAACATGCAAGATTGGGAGATTGCGGAGCTCCAAGATTTGTTGACACTGCTATATGGGCAAGACAGGCCCCAGCCATCTTGTGAGAAGGGGTTTGCATGGCGATGGTTTGTTCACCGTAAAGTCCTTTTACCAGAGTATGTTGGTGGGAGAGGAGGCCACTTTTCCATACTCCTCGATCTGGATTCCTAAGGCGCCCACGAAGGTGTGCTTTTTTGCATGGCTAGTGGCGAGGGGAGTGATTTTGACTGTTGAAAATCTGCGAAGAGAGGAATTACACTTGTTAGTTGGTGCTACATGCGTAAAAGCTCAGGGAAAGAAGTTGATCATCTTTTGTTGCATTGCCCTGTGTCCTCGGCTTTGTGGAGGGCAATCCTGAATCTTTTTGGTGTTCAATGGGTGATGCCAAGCACTGTAAAGGAAATGTTATATAGCTGGGCCGGTTTCCATAGAAGAAGAAAGCAAAAGGCGTGGAACTTCAAACCGTTAGCTCTCATGTGGATAGTTTGGGGGGAGAGAAATAGGAGAGCTTTAGAGGGGATTGAGTCTCCTTTTTCACATCTTAAGAATAGTATCTTTGGTCGCTTTTTGATGGCACTCATATAGCCCCTACTTGTATAGAAGATTGGGCGTCTTTTGTAGAGAATCATGTTCTGATGTGAATTCTCTACTTTTTGGTATACTTCCTGTATACGGGCGTTCTCTCCCTTTTGATTAATACAATTTACCTTATCAAAAAAAATAATGTTACTGTTCCCTCTTAATTCTGTTTTCCACTCTAATCTAAGTTGTTGATCCTATAGTAGCAAAAGAAGAGGATGCACATTCCACCCCCCACTCAAAAAGTATTGCCGGAGTTCTATCCTTCTGTCACCATTTAGGGAAAGAATTCCACGCCCCAATTTAACGGAGTACAACCCCTTTCGATCATGAGCCCATCTCAAAGTCTTCTCCATTGATCACCCAGTTGCTATTCTTTAATTTTGTGATAACCTGAATCAAGCTCTTCAACTCCCAATCTTGGCAACTCCTTCTAAGGAAGATGCTCCAACTTGTCCAGCCTACGCTGAGCTGTAGTCGCATTAGGATGAACATATTTTTAGGATGAACTTGTTCTTTTTGGGCATTAGGATGAACTTCTTTTTGATAAATAGTAGCATTATAAACTTTCGATGTAACAATATCAGGATAATCATTCTTCAGACAGTTTGGCCAACTAAATATCCTTCTAGAATCTACTCTTCTGCTCATCCACAACTTTCAGAGAATTATTAATTTGAAACTCATGCCATAGACTACTAATATATCTCCACAATCCATGACCATGTGGGATCCAACTCTGCTAATGCACCAGCTATCACTTTTTCCATACTTTTTTGTGGTACTTCTTCTCTATAAAGGGTCATCCTCTTGAATATATCCGCACAGAGATGTAAACAAATATCTTTATTACTGGAAATAAGGATGGCCTTGGAGAAAATTTGGAAATGTAATGCATACCCTAGTGTGTCATGCTTTGGTTGGATTGTTTTAAAGGAAGCATGTATAACTCAGAATCTTATAAAAAGTGAGATTTATTTGTGCAGCAGATGCTTCATGTGCAACATGGAAACATAAGATGTAGATCAGTTATTTCTGCACTTCAGAATAATATCAGAACTCTGCAAAATGTTCTTGAACATTTTGTAAGTTTAATGGGTGATGCGCACATTCAAATGTCAATATTTCTAAAGCTTTGGGAAGTTAAAAAGCTGAAAAAGGATATAAAAGCCATCAGGGAAACCATAATATGTGCATCCCGTGGACCATACGGGGAGAGAGAAACACCAGATGTTTTTAAGGCAAAAGCAGATCACTTCATCAACTAAAATATTACTGTATACATCCTTTAAATTGTTGGTGTTAACTAAATGATGGGAAGAGTACTGAAAATCTCAGACTTCATTACTTCCTCTGTTCCAATTTATGTGGAGGTGTTTGATTTGGCACAAAGTTTAGGAAAGAAAGGAAGACTTCTGAAATTTGTGGTTTAAAATAAGCCATAGATATTGTGTGGCTGTAAATCATTTCATTAAGAGTAAAGTATTAAAGTTAAATTATTTTTAAATAAAGAAGTATGACATTCTTTTTGGGATGGACTAAAAAAGAAAGTATGACACAAAAATTAGGAGAGAGGAACTAACTTTTTAACTCTTTTTAACTCTATAAATAGATGAAATCTATTTTAAACTCTTATATTGTGGCACCCTCTTGGTGCTTTCACATTAATAAAACTATGTCGTACTTTCTCAAGAAAACTCTTTCTTCTTTATTGTGTCTACGCACTAATTTACCCAAAAAATGAGTAGAGCATCTCAGTGTTGTCAAAGGCGCGCTTAAAGCGTGCTTAAGCCTGAAATGGGGCTCAAAACATGTTGAGCGCTTCGCCTCGCTTTGCGGTCGCTTCAGCGTCGTCATCAAGGCTTTAAGGCATATTTTTCCTTGCCAACGAGCGTAATTCTAAAGAAGCGACACTAAACAATTGATATTTCACTATCGTAATTCTCTTTCAATTTCTTTGTCTATATATTTGTTATTCAAACTTATAACTATTAGTCTTTGACTACTTATCAAAATAAAGCTATTAGTCTTGGACTACACATACATATTTATATTATTTTTTTCCATTTGCGCCTTTCTTCATTAAAGCCCACGCATTATTTGCGCTTTGCACTTAAAGCCCCAACGGACCTTAGAGCTTTTTTTACGCTTTTCGCCTTTCATAACACTGGAGCATCTACCAAGTCCGAACAAAATGATGGAGAAACAAGGAAAATTCAAGAAAGAGAACTTGATATAATGGTAATACCGAACATATTTTTTAAAATGAAATAAAAGGTCACAATAAAGATAGTTTAAGCAGATTTAATTATTCAATTGTGCCGATTCTCTTGACCATGGAGAATAAAGAGTATTTCGGCTAATCATTTTGCTTTTATGCAGTTTCTGGATGAGACGAAGCTGATTATAAATTTTTCTAAATTTTGCTGATTTGTGTCGTGTAATTTTTTATATTTAAGCAGAAATAGATACCTCGCTAGGTATGAAAATTAAAGAAAGTATCTAAGTTTGCTTGATAACAACAACAAGAAGCCTAGTGAAATTCCACAAGTGGGGTCTGGGGAGGGTAAAGTATACGCAAACCTTACCCCTACCTTATTAACTATCACATCTTGTGTAATAATAGTGATAGTTAATATGCATTATGAAGTCTTGAGCTTTATCGTGTTATTTAATTGTGTAGGAGTGGTCGGAAGAAGAGTGGAGAAAAGAATGAAGCAGTGACATAGCCACTGCCTCGCACCCACTATAGCACTGAATTCCAGTGCTATCCTCAGTGCCCAACAGTCACCATAGCACTCAATTTCACTGCTACCATCCGTACGGCGCACCCAGGCATTTTGGAGGCCAAGTTGTTCCTATTTTGCTTGGACTCGGTTAAAATCGTCTAGGACTTTTCCTACACATATAAATAGTCTATAAACTTAATTTTTTAGGGGAGTTGACCCTAACAAAGGAGAAATATTGCCGCACAATTTAGGAGCCGAAAATCATAGAGTTTTTCTTTCTTTCTCTCACTACTTGTATTTTTACGCTTTCAAACATTCTTTACGATGATTAGCATGACTATGAGTGGCTAGTTCTTTTTGTTCTGGGTTAAGGGTGCTACACGAATGTTGATGTTTGAAGTTTGCAGTGGCGATTTTGATTTTATCATATTGGTTTGTTTATTTAATCATGCACTTAATTATTTGCTGCATAGCTAACAGTAAAATACTATCTACGATTCTAGAGTTGAACTCGAAAATGAGAATTCTAAATTGCATATAGGATTAAATAGAGCAAGTTCTTGAACCTGAACATCGAGGAATGGATTCGCGGTTAGGATCGACATATACCTAATTGCCTTGTTTGGTTGATATACAGGAATTACAAATGCGTTCTTGTTAGTCCTAATTTCATAGACGTATAGGTGTTAGGTTAACTTGAATAGGCGAGTAAGAACTCGGCGGATTCTTACAAGTAGCATGAACAAACCAGATAAATCAATTAGTTAGTTTAAGCAGAGAACGCATACAAGATTGTTAGCTAGCCTATAACCCTGGAATATCTTCTGCCATTGATTTTTTTTATCCCAAGTTGTCCACGTGCGTCATTCGATCTCTAGTTTACTTGATTGCTCTACAGTTTCTTTTGTAGTTAATTAATCACCAACACACTTTGAGTAAAACCACTTGAATAGATAATTAGTTTGAGTCGAATTTAGTTAATAGTTAGTCATAAGTCTAGGTGAGAATGATACTCTACTTACTACTTTATTACTTGTCGACTGCGTATACTTGTGTGTGGTTTAACCCCAACATTACTCGTCAAAAGCATAATATATGTACTCTCCAGACAACATATCACAGAAAATGGGCAGCATAGTATGATTGAATTAGTAGACGTAAACTTAAATTTTCAGAGAGAAAGATAAGGAACCAAATTCATTCAATGATAAAATGACACAAAAAACCTCAACAATGAGAAAAAGATAGTAAATTTCACCAAGCATCATATCCATAAGCTCTAAGTGAAGGTATACTTAAAAGACATGTCCTTTGACAACCCTAAGAAAAGGCGAGTAATGATAGAGCAACCTTTTTTCAAAAATCGTTTAAGATAGGCGTATAGCATACAACATAAAGGTACAACTGAGAATGAGTTAACAGTTAAAAAGTGAAATTTTAGTTAAAAAGTGAAATTTTATACTTTCTTCCAAAATAAATCCCAATAAGTGCTTCAAACAAGAAGGCTTCCTAAATTACAAAACGGCAATGAAGAACAAAGCACACTGAAATACCACATTAATAACATAAATAGATCTGGCATTCAAACTTGAATTGCACAAGATAATACCTTTTTTCACAGTATACTTGGGATTTACTTGATTCACAACAGCTAAGCTGAACTGGGCATACCTACTCCACCCATATGGAAGTGTAGCTGAATCTGCTACATCTAAGTACATCGACAAACAATCCACATTATTTCCTTTCGGAAATATTAGCACTCTCCTGAAAAAAACCAATGACATACGGACACCAATTATAACACTTTATTACAAAACTTAACGACCAAGATAACTGATATACTTCCCTTTTTTAAGGGAAGTCTCAGATAAGTGATAATTTTTCACTAACCATTTATAACTACCAACACTGAAAACCTCAGAATATAACTTCTTCACTGATAGCCGAGAGAAATTATCAATTGTCCAAGTAAACCGCGAAGCCTGCGGCTCATCCACAGCTTGATTCTCCACTGCACTAGCATTCTCAGTCGGCGTCGCTGAAAATATCACATTGACCAATATAAACATGGCAATTCTAAGCATAATCCTGATTAACTCGAAACTATAATATTATTTGTAACAGGGATGCAGGCAGGCTAAAATAATACAAGGAGGTGGGAGCAAAACCTTTTATAATTAAATCTTAAATATCTGAAGTTGTCAAAAAGGGGCAATAAGAGAGATGTATAGGAAAAAGTTTGGAGCACCAAACCTCCTAGAAAGTAGCTTAGTTTGTTTAGCGTTCTGTGTGAGATGCAATTTTAACAGCATATAACTCAAGAAGAGGAGGATAGTTGTGAGTTGATGTGCATATTCAAAGAATCGGGAGAAAATACTAATCATCTCTTGTTGCATTGCAAGTAGGCTTCACAACTATCAAAACTTGATTGACAATGACAAATAGTCGTGGATGTTGCCAACGACAGTGGAGAAAGCAATCACAAGTTAGAGATTGGAGAGGATTGGAAATGAAAGGAAGGTAGCATGGAAGACGGTGCCACCTCGTCCGTTTTGCAGTATATGGAGCAAACTGAAAAGGAGATTATATTATACTAGTGAGAATAGTGCAAAAAGCATTACGAAAGCTCTTTGTTTCACTTGTAAGGAGAAGAAACCATGGTGTGTGGACAGTTCTTCAAACTTGGCGAAAATTACTTGTAGTTAATTTTTTGACACCGAATTGGTGCTTATTAATGAAGGAAATAACTTGCATTATCAAAACAATAATCATAATGATAAACCAAGACCGCTAAATGGTCAAGACGACCCAACCTTCCATGGGCTGAGGACCTTCAACTAAGGGTTGAGGACCTTCAACCATGTCTGCACGCGGCACCAGCATCTCCTCCTCTTCTTGATGCTGCATTTTGAAATTTCATTAACTACTAAAATAATTAAACAAATCGCAAGGAAAAAAAACATATGGACAAGAAAATCTCACAAAAGCAACAACAACAACAACAACAACAACAACAACAACTACCCAGTAAAATCCCACAAAGTGGGGTCTGGGTAGGGTAATGTGTACGCAGACCTTACCCTACCCCGATAGGGCAGAGAGGCTGTTTCCGATAGACCCTCGGCAAACCCTCACAAAAGCATATAATGATTAATGAATTCAAAAATCTATGATCCTTTAAAACCCTAACCCTCTTACCCTAATTCAAGAGCCCTACAGTATTCAATTCATTTATTTTTTTTTTAAAAAACCTACATTTTTCTCTATCCACAGTGGTTCAATTCAATTCACTCCAAAACCAATAATTTCAAAACCAAAACCAAAAAGGATCACACACCACCCACCCCTACACTTTACCCCTCAGCCTACCCCCCCCCCCCCCAATCATGTACACGCAATCAAGCAAAATACCAGCAGCAATTAATATTTTTACGGCCAACAAACAGATACATAACGATATTAAAAAATGAAAATTGAGAGTTAGTAATGTAGGAGAAAGAAAGACTCACATCCAATGGTTGAGAATTCAGTATGGTCATGCTTGGTGATAGAACTACCGTCCGATCACACCAACGAAGGGAAAGAGTAATAGGGGTAGGACTGAGGGGTGGGTGGGTAAGGAAGAAGAGAGATGTAGAGAGAGATGAGAGAGATTCTGAAAATTGGTGTTGTATTTGGGGGTGGGTTTTCGATGGGGGGAAGAGGATATGAATGGAATTAAGGGAAAGGTTAGGGATAAATTAGGGGAAGGAGAAATATTTGTGGGAAACTACTACACGTTTCTTGTGTGCACGAAGGCATTTCTGACATCTAATAAGAAGCTGCCACGTATAAAGCAGACCTCTTGGCGGCGGGAAAAATGATTGACGTGCAACACAAGGAGTGGATAAAGGCTCTCATCGTACGATAATACATGTCAATTAATTCGATGCTTGTAGGCTGACAAATTACACTTTACGTAATGTAGGAATTACTACTCTCCGTTTCAATTTATGTGAACCCATTTGACTGGGCACGGAGTTTAAGAAAAGAGAAAGACTTTTAAACTTGTGGTATAAAATGAAGCACATATATTTTGTGTGGCTATAAATCATTGCATAAAGGTAAATTGTTTCCAAATAGGGAAAGAGGTCATTCTTTTTGGTTCGGACTAAAAAGGAAATAGGTTCACATAAATTGAAACGGAGGAAGTATGTTTTAGTGGTTACTCCCTCCGTTTCATATTAAATGAGGTACTTTTTTTTTAGTCTGTTCTAAAATAAATGATACATTTCTAAATTTAGAAATAATTCAACTTTAAACTCCTCATTTTACCCATTTTACGCTTAATGAGAAGCTTTTATAACCACACAAAAGTCATGGCCCCACAAAGCTTTACCCCTTAAGCTTTTAAGACCACAAATTTCAAAAGTCTTTCTTTTTTTCCTTAAACTCCGTGCCGAGTCAAACTACCTCATTTAATTTGAAACGGAGGGAGTATTAGTTAGTTGTACCTACCATATACTATATTACTTCTTATAGCTATGTTTTCAGGTTTTTTATAGTGTATTCGATGTATTTAAGCTATTGTATTCAGTATTTCTAGGCGTGAAACAGGAGATTAGCTAGACATATTTTTATATTCGAGCGTATTCGAGTGTATTCGACTGTATTCACAGCGTGAAAAATGGGATTACAGCTGGACAGATTATTGTACTCGACTGTATTCACGGCGTAAAACAAGGGATTACAACTGTTTTTAAACGGAAAGTGAATTAATTAACATAATAGACTCCTAATATAACTCAACAAGCTCAATTATAACACACAAATTTTGTATTTTCAGTTATAAAAAAGATTCTTTACCGAAAAACACCGCAAAAACATAGCAATCTTCAGAGAAATTATATAATACATATGAGTACATAAATTATATTAATTAAAAAAAACATATGAATACATTCATGGAATATAGCGAGACAGTGAATACAGTGAAATACATAGAATACAGCGGGATACATTGAAATACAATTAAAAAAAAGGACAATGAATACAATGAAATACATAGATTACAGCGAGATACATTGAAATACAATGCAAAAAAAAGGTAACAGACTCTTCAAGTTGCTCAGCCCCAAACTCTGTCGTCTTTGTTCAAGAATAACCCACACGAGGTAAAAAATTTCCAAAATTATATACAAAAGATCCAAAATCATCGAACCTCCGATTTCAAAAATTCTTTCTATGATTTTTGCGTTGGTTTCAAGAATCCAAAATCCAAGAATCCAAATACAAGAATCCAAAATCATCGTCTTTGTTCCAGAACTGATGATTCTGACGATGCTGATGGCATCGTCGTTTGTGAGGTCTCTCTTTTCACTTCCCCAAACATTTTATATCTCATTTTTCTACTGTTTTTCTGATTTTTGCGTTGGTTTCAGATTTCTAAGAATTGGAGAGTATCAGTACGGAGCTTTCAAGGGAAGATAATGGTGGATATTTGTGAGTTTCAGAAAGGCGGAGGTTTTGCATCAGAAGAAAGGCGGAGGTACTGTGATTTGTGGCGTTGGTTGAGAGAGAGAGGGTGGAGAAAATCTGAAAGAATGAGAGAGAAAAATAAATCAAAGCGTATTTTATGGCTTAAGGGTAGGAGGTGACCATAAGTAGATATTTGGCTATAAAAATCAAAAGGTAGCTATGGAATATAACTTTTTAAAATGGTATTTATTTAAAATAAATAAGGTATCAACCTTTGCTATAGGAGTTAACTAATCCTTATTTATTTAGAATAATAGCATCCAGTTAAGCATGTAAATTGGGCTGGGTTGGATCATGTCCGGACCGGCATGGTTCTTATAGCCTGTTTGATCAAACTTCTAAAATCAGCTTATTTTGCAAAGTACTTTTTTTAAAAATATTTTTCTCAAAAGTATTTTTGGTGAGAAGCAATTTGTGTTTGACTAATTAATTTAAAGCACTTCTGAGCATCAATTAGTGTTTGGCTTTTAAAAAGTAATTCTAAATGTATTTTTCTCAAAAGTACTAATGTTATAAACGTCAATACCACACAAGAGGGGGGGTGATTTGTGTGGTACCTAATTTTCGCGTTAGAAGAACCTGGTTCTTCTAAGTGTTCTAACTACAGCAGTTTGCGGAATAATAAATACTGAAAGTAAAGTGCACAAAGATTTTTACGTGGAAAACACCTGGCTCAAAAGGTGAAAAAACCACGACCTACTACTCAGTAGGATTTTCCCAAACTCCACTAAAATCACTGAGCCAAAAACTACATTTACAAAACTCTTTGTAAACCTAAGGATTCACTCTAATCCCAGTGTAGCACACAGCCTCAACTGTTGCGACACTTTCAAGTTAACTCTAACTTGAATACTCAATGCACCAAATACAATTGCTTCGAAGAAAGCTGGAAAGGTACAATGTTAAAACACCTACTACAATTGAACTAGACTTAGAATAAACACAATGATGAAACTGGTTCTTCTATCTTAGTTCATGTAGCTTCAGACGTGCACACTTGTATCTCGCATATGTTGCTTGCAAATCAGACTTGATCTTTTTGCTCTCAAATATGCTTAACTTCTGCTTATGTGCAATCACCTGTAAAAGAGAACAATCGTTATATTTATAGAGTTAGTAATCAGAGTTTGATAAGAACTCGAATTGTGGATCCTTTGACAATTCGAGTCCAAGAACAACTCTAACTCCTAATCCATATTCTTGATGTAATTCTCTTTTCATAAGGAGACTTCAACTCCTTATCCTATATGCAATCTTTTCGATCGGTTCAGAAGATATTCATCAAGATATTGCTGCTTGATCTCAAGGACTTATCTTCTTCACGTGCATCTCATGTGTATGGGCCATAACAACTGTGTCTCCTTAGATGAACCTGGTCCTCTACTGAGTTCGTTTGTCATTCTTCAAAACTTCAACTGATCTTGGGCCAACAAGTACTTTTTGAAAGAGTGTTATAGGATAGATAATATTTTTTGGCAAAATGCCCTCCTGGCACTTAAACTTGTACTGAATTGCTAACCGGGTAAACGAACTTACAAGTTTTCCAATGTCACACCTCTACTTCAGAATATGAGGAGTAATAAACACATAGGTCTGAGCGTGTTCCTCAATTGTTATGTCACAAATGACACGACATATGCTTTGCCTTTCATAATTTGACATGTGTAATATGTAGGCCTCACCTTTTTTATTCCAATTTGTCAAAATTTTAACTTATATTTTTCTTTCTTTTCTCCCCCACCACAATTGAGACCTGCAAGAAACTCATAAACAAGCAATAAACTCAAGTCGACCGGAGAACTCCCTTGTAATGTCTTTGGTCGGCGACCAATAGTTGGCTCTCCGTATTGCCTACTCATTTTATCAATATCCAGTCACCATCTCTGTCCAAACATCTTATTCTATTTGATTTCAACCAGCTCAATCACCATCTCCGTCGAGACTTCCTTCCCACCAGCCCATTGGCATAGACAAAACATATCAGAAATGGCATTTCACCCTTGCCGCTATTTTTTCTGAAAAGAAAAAGGAAAAAAGATGAGCATTAACCAGATCGGAAGCTTCTAATAGTGACCTTAACCATAAATCACAATCACCCCCTTCGTTGACAAAAAACATACTCCAAAAAGAAATACTCCAAACACTTAAATGTGAAGAAGAGAGCATTTTTTTCCGCCAAAACTTCGTCCAAAATCATCCATCACCATCAGACCAGATCGGAGAAACTATTGTGATTTTCTTCTGTCGAAAATCAAGTTGTGGGTTACATTCTTCTCTCTAAAACTTTATACTCAATTAATTAAAAAAAAGCTCTTATTCCTTTCAACTAATTAAAGGTTAACAAAGAAAAGAATGAAAAGGCCTAGGAGGAAAGGTTGGGGTGAGGGATGGGATAAGAAACGGAAAGAATGGGGAAAAGAGGTGGGATCGAAGGAGGTGGAAGTGTTGAGATATTAATATATATTTTTTTTTTATTTTCTGTCTTTTGTTATTATTTATATATTTTTGTTTATTTTGATACTTTTTCTATTAAAACTATTACATTCACGCGCTATTTAGGTGTGATTTGCACATAGTTTAGCCATGTCAGCAATGTTTCTTCACGTATGCATAGTCAACGGTCAAAGGTGTTTATTACTGTAACGACCCGACCGATCATTTTGAGATCTAGCTCATCGTTAAGCGGTTTGAAGCCCGGTATTATGACTTGTACGCGTGGTAGGAATTGAATTCCGGGAAGTTCGGAGTTGATTTGGTGAGAGAATTCTCATTTCGGAAGCTTTAAGCTGAAAGAATTGACTAAGATTGGATTTTTGTGTAAACGACCTCGGAATCGCGATTCGAAGACTCCAGCAGGTTCGTATGATGATTTTGGACTTAGGCATATGTCCGGACTAGGTTTTGGAAGACCCGGGAACGTTTCGGCGCCTATTGTGGAAGTTAGCATTTTTGGAAGAATTTCATAAGTTTGGGTTGAAGTGCATTTTCAGTGTTATTGATGTCCGTTTGGGATTCCGATTATGGGAATAGCTCCGTATGGTGATTCTGGTGTTGGGAGCGTTATCGGAAGTGAATTCGGAGGTCCGTGAGTCATTTTGGAGTCATTTGGCTAAAGATAGAAATTTGAAGGTTTTTGAGGAGTTTAACCGAAAGTGGACTTTTTGATATCGGGGTCGGATCCCGATTCCGGAAGTTGGAGTAGGTCCGAATTGTCGAATATGACTTGTATGAAAAATTTGAGGTCAATCGCACGTGATTTGATAGGTTTTGGCATCGAAAGCAGAAGTTTGAAGTTTTAAAGTTCATTAAGTTTGAATCGAGGTGTGATTTATGATTTTGATGTTGTTTGATGTGATTTGACGCCTCGAGCAGGTCCATGTTATGTTATGGAACTGAGTTGTGCAATTGGACGGGGTCCCGGGGTCCTCGGGTGAGTTTCGGATGTGCGGGAGGAGTTGAAAGCACACCAGATTTTCTGGTGTTCTTGGCAGCAGTTGCAGGTCTCGCAAATGCGAGAAATTATTTGCTTTTGCGAACCTCGCATTTGCGAGTGAGGCTTCGCATTTGCGATGGAGCCTGGCCTGAGGCAGAGTTCACATTTGCGATATTTTGGTCGCATTTGCGACCTCAGCAGAGTCCGTATTTGCGACTCATTGGTCGCATTTGCGACCTTGGCAGGGGAGGCCTATGTTCGCATTTGCGATAGTTTTGTCGCATTTGCGACCGTCGCATTTGCGAACCAGGTGTCGCAAATACGACATCTGAGACCTGTGCACAACTATTAATTTCGAGACAGACCATTTAGCTCATTTCCTTTCATCTCTTGGGCGATTTTGGAGCTTTTGGAAGAGGGTTCTCACCTAGCACTTTGAGGTAAGTAACTTCTACACAACATGAGTTAAATACATAGATTATGGGTAGATTAACATGTGAAAATTAGGGAAAATCAAGGGTTTAGATGAAAAACCTAGAGTTTGATAAAAACAAGATTTAACCACGAAATTTGTTGTGGAATGGAGTAAAATCATACATTCTTGATCCTCAGGTTATGTGTAACAACTTTCTTCAAAAAATTTTAGAATCCGGGCACATGGGCCCGGGGATGAATTTAGGAACCTTACATTTAGGGTTGGGAAATTGGTTTAATAATTAGAATATGAACTTTTGAGTATGTATTGACTAGTTCTTATCCCATTTGAATAGTTTTAGATCGTTCGGCTCCAATTTGGAGGTTTGAGCGCTGGGATATAGGCTTCGGAGCAAGGTGAGTCTCCTTTCTAACCTTGTAAGATGGAATTGTTCCCATAGGTGAATTAACTGAATATGTGCTGCTATTTGCGGGGTCTACGTATGCACGAGGTGACGAGAGTCCGTGCGTAGCTACTATTATGCTTAAGTCCGGGTAGTCTAGGACCCAAAAACATGGTTTACTTGCAATATTCGATATCTCGTTGTCAATTTAAAAGTTCTTAAAACATATCGAATGTGTAAATGAATATCTAAAAGACTAGTCATTGTTTCCTTGATTTTTAAAAGCGAAATTTGCCTTTTTCTTGGATAATTGTTCCTTGATGAACTCTTGATTGACTGTTTGAATGTATTTATATATTGTGGAGCAGGCCGAACGCCTCGGTAGATTAAATAGATGCATCTATGGTTCGCGCCATTCGACCCTCTGGCAGTGCACAATTTAAATATTGTTGGATCGGGCCGTACGACCTCGGCATGATTTGCGCATGCTTGTATTGCTTGCCTTGAAATTTATTGAAGTTGATATTGTTTCTTCCCGGCTTGAGAGTAAATGTATAAATGATGAAAAGAATTTTGGGAATTTCCTATAAAAGAAAGAATTGTTTACTTGCTTCATTCTACCGAATTACAATCATGTTTATAAAAATCCTCGATTTATTATATTATGGATGTATCATTATTGGACAACTAGTAACTGTCGAAGTCGACCTCTCGTCTCTACTTCTTCGAGATTAGACGGGATACTTACTGAGTACACGTTATTTTCGTACTCATGCTACACTTGCTGTGCATTTTTGTTGCACAAGCACATATATTTCTAGTGGCCTAATGGGCGTAGCAGCATGGATGACGTGGAGACTAGGTGAGCTGCATTTCTCGAGGCCACCCGCAGCCAGTATAGTCTCTTTCAGCGTATTGTATTTACTTCTGTCCAATTTGTATTCCGGACAGCTATTGTACTTTATTCGATTCTCTTAGTAATTGCTCATGCACTTGTGACACCGGGTTCTGGGATGTCTATGGGATTATTCAGTATTTTGAAATTGTTAATAATATTATTATTTATTTAGTGGAACTTATTCTTTATTGTTTAAATATTTAAAAGAAGTAAATTCAGAAATATCTAAAACAAGAAGTTACTAGTTATTTAGTGTTGGCTTGCCTGACAATGGTGTCTGGCGCCATCACGACCCTTAGTGGATTTTGGGTCGTGACAACATAGTATCAGAGTACTAGGTTCCCTTGGGTCTCACGAGTCATGAGCAAGTCAAGTAGAGTCTTGTGGATCGGTACGGAGACGTCTGTACTTATCTTCGGGAGGCTACAGGGCTGTTAGGAGCACTTCCCTTCTTGATTTCCTCATCATGCGATTTGATTCCTTTCAGACTTACGCCTTTGTTTCCTTCCCAATCGATCTTATGAAACGCGAAGCGCTTGTTATAAATTAGGAATTGAGAAATTCTAAAGGTACTACACAGGTGGTGCGGGATGCTTCTCCCTACATAGTTGATTTGACTATTGTCATCGCCTTGTGGAAGGATATTCTGTCGTTTCAGCTCAGTAGTCGTACTTCTGAGAGCTCTGAGGCTAGGCACAAGTTGCCATGGTACTTATGAATGGTTGTCCCGCAGTATTCATGTGATGGTAGGATGCTTGCCTACGTGTCGGGACAGTGAATGACTCGAAGGTAGGTTTACTCAGTGCATGATTTAGAGATTCTGTATTGTATTCCCGGTGGGGAAAGGCAATCGGTCTAAGAATGTTCAGATTTGGGTTGATGGAGTAACGAGGCTTGGTATTTGTGAGTGTGGTGGAATTTTCATCTGTGATGAGGTGCCGTTGTCCTTGTTGAATGTATTAAGTTCGCCGGTGTTAAGACCTTCTACAATTCGCCTTTGGGGCAGGATATTGTAAGATAGCAATGGAGAAGCGACTGTCAGAGATCGCGAGGTGCGGTGGTTTAGGACGGAATCGATGTTTATAATGTCGATGGCTCGAGAAGAGATGATCTCCGGAGAGGTTTAAAGTTAGTAGCGGTCTATTGGTTCAAGAGCTACTGAGTTAGATTTTCGATCTAAGGCATCAGCTGAGCGGCGGAGGATGATGAAGGACATGTGGAAAGTGTAAGGCGGTGGTTAAATTTCTATAAGGCTAAGTGTAAAAAGCGGAAGTCGGATAGTTGCTTAAAGAAGATGGTTTGGCCAAAGTGGGAGAGTGGCAGAGCAGCACGTGGATTCAGTGGCAGGATAACTACACCCTTGGGAAAGTTTGGAGTGATTTGGGAATTTTTAGTGGACGGTGATTGGCTCTACGAGCTTAATTTGAAATATTGGCTAGCATAACGGCGGGAGATTTGATATGACGGAAGGGAGCTGCTTGATATGAAGAAGGATACAACATAACTTTGAATTGGAAGATATTGTCGCACATTTAGTTAATGTCCACAAGGAGTGAATGGACTTGTACAACTGGTGGATGAGTACGGGCTCAGGATGGATTATTGATGTCGTAGTAATTATACTGCATGCAATAAGATGTCGGCGCGTAGTCTCCACATTTGGGGATGTCTCCTATGAGCAGATCAGCGGTCGCGTGGTTGGCAAAGCTTCGGCGAATGATTCTATTAACTATCCGGTAAGAGATCTAATATGTGAATGTTGCTAGAGATTCAGAGTGTTCATGAAATGCTAAAGGAAGTATTTCGCGGAATTTGGCGGTTTGATTGAGCTAAGTCATGTCAATAAGAGATAAAGAATCTTGGTAGGCTCTAGAGTGGTGTAATAGTGGCTTCAAGCTAAGTGGGAGATTCCCACCGCCTACGATTGGATTTCCTGGTCGCCTATTTGTGAGATTTCTAGTTATCGGCATAGTGATGGGTTACCGCGACTAAGGAAAGAGAACATCAGTAGTAATCTGAGCAAAGGAATTGAAGAATGTGTTCTATAATTGGCATCATCGATTCACGTTCAGGCTTTGGGAAGACTCAGGAATTATGCTTCGCGTAGAAGTGAGTTGCAAGGAAGGTGATTCGGCCAAGTACTTCTTTGAGAGGGTGGTCATCTACTAGCAGAGCCTTGCAGTTGATTATATTCGGGACAATGTCAGAGTGGGTGACTCTCAATAACGGTCCTAGTGAATTCAAAGGTTAAAAATGCGGTGCCTAAGGATTTAAGCCCGCAACATGTTTAAGAATCGAGCTTGTGAAGCAACTTATGATAAGTGGCTCAGAACGTTCTATGATGTTTTGAGTTGCAGTGTAGCATTGGGAGGAAGAGAAGAAAAAGACTTCGGATTCGTAGAGGAATTATCAGAACGGGAGTATCAGTTGAAGATGCGAATGTGCGTGCAAGGAGTGTATGAAATGATTCATAGGTTTGGATATAGGGTGGTCTCGTGGAATGGGGTCACTCAAGGTGAGTGCGGATTCAGGTTGGTGATGTAATAAGGCAAGTTAAGGATGAATTGGAAGAAGATAGATTGGTTAGCCATGGTTGAATTGGCATAGTGATGGTGGTATGTGCGAGGCTTGACGGCCGCCGTAATTGATATTGTTTGGAAGTATTCAAGTATTATGGCATGTTATGTATAGGCGGATCCCGAAATGGGTTGTGGTGGTTTAGGCCACTACTTGAGGATTTGAATGTTCTACGGTTATGAGAATTCACTCGTATGTTGCTATGGTTCTCTTGGAATGAGTTAAGTCAAAAGTTTCCGTGTGAGGAAGTGTTTACCATGTTAGTGGTTCAGGAGTTGTGATGAAATTCTTGTACTATCGCATGCTGGCTTGTTAGGTGCAGTGAGTGGTATGAAATTTGAAAGTAAGGATCAAGGTTGCGGTTTGGTGTTGACAAGGATGTCACGAGCTCGGATGAGCATGAAAGGGATTTGAATGTTTAGAGTAAGCTGGCATTGTCTTCAGCGTCACCTGAGATCGGCATTTTGTGAAAGAGGCTTTGCATCCTGGATATGGATTCTTGATCGCTTTTCAGCGTTAGTGCAGCTAGTGGTATGGATGTGCAGACTGGCTATCTATTACGCAAGGCCGTGGGGGCGTGCCCCATGGGAAGATTGTATAATCGTGGCATGTAGTCGCTTGATTGATTGAAGAATGAAACCAAGTATGACGATTGTGGTGATATCGTTAATTTGAGAATTTATGCATGGAGAGCAATCGGTTTATTGGGTTGTGGATTGTGGGTTATGACGGTTATTCTTGTGTGTGATGGGAAAAAGGGGATATTATGGACCTAGAAAGGATTATTGGCCTGGTTCGGTACGATCAGAATCGGCTTGAGGTCTATGGATGGATTTAAATATGAATATGGGCTCTATATCAGGTCGAGTGTGTTCGTTTCAGCATAGCTCTCCTTATGGAGGAGTATTCGGACGTTGTATGTTAATTCGTCGTCGGCTATTTCATGTAATGCTATATTGTGCCGTGTGAGTTGTGACCGGCTCGATAATTTTCTTATGTGTTGAGGTTCCCCGTAGCGATGGTGTTATGTGAGAAGGATGGCTCTTTAGTTTCAGAACATATATCGCACCTCAGTTGTGCTTGAGTTTGTTAGCTTATGGCGCTATTGTCCCCTCAGGGATGGTATTATGCACTTAGCGTGCTTGTGGCCGATATTCGATATTTTGTTGTAATGAGCAATTTAGCTCGATGTGTATCTCCTTATGTGAATTTTATGTGCGGATCGGGTTGCACGCCGCAACAGTATGATGATAATTACATTCGCTTATATTCTATTCTGTGTGTTTTGTTTCCATTTTCGGATGAGAGTTCATATTAGCTGCGTGAGCGGAGTAGTCCCTTCCGGAGCTCCTCTTTCTCATGTATCACGTTCGAGTTGGTATCCTATTGGCACATTGTGGAATCATATGAGACTTTTGGTCGTATCTGGGGTGGCTTGTTGCCTGAGCAGTTCGTAGTGGGTGAGACAAGGTTATTGGATCTAGGATCAGTGCAATCGGATTGTATGAAATATATTAAAGAGCAAAGATCATTATTTGGTTCAGAATGAGGTAATGTTCTTGTCAGAAGTATAAACTCAATGATTGTTGACCGGCAGTTGGTTATGAATTTCTACATGTCTCTCTCATCGTGGCAGTATTGTAAGAGTTGGAACGAAATTTATATATATCATGAGGTGCGTTGTGAGCATCAGATTCGGGGAATGTTGATTATTATGATCAGAGAATGTTATTATGGTCCTGTGAATGATGTGGTACATGGTGAGAATTTAGCAAAGGTATGCAGTCATGTTCTGGTACCTCGTGTAGTGATTGATACAGTGTTCATATATTGGAAGCAGGCCTAACGGAGAATTCCGGATTCTGGAATTGGGTTCTAAGCTTATTTGTTTGAATAAAAGAGAATATCTTCAGATTTGATCGAGTTATTATGCTCAACTGAGCTGTGATAGCACGGGTAGGTGCTCAAGGTGTTAAACAGTGATTTCGGACAACTCCGGTGCAGTTCTCAGCTCGTTCGAGGACGAACGTATATTTAAGTGGGAGAGAATGTAACGACCTGACCGGTCGTTTAAAGCTCTAGCGCGTCGTTCAGCGGTTTGAAGCCCTGAGTAGATTCACTTCAGGTATTATGACTTGTACGCGTGGTCGGAGTTGAATTCCGGAAAGTTATGAGTTGATTTGGAGAGAGAATTCTCATTTCGGAAGCTTTAAGTTGAAAGAATTGACTAAGATCGAATTTTTGAGTAAACGACCTCGGAATCGGGATTCGAAGGTTCCTGCAGGTTCGTATGATGATTTCGGACTTAGGCGTATGTCC
>NW_017672552.1:52871-57101 GCF_001879085.1 Nicotiana attenuata
CCGGATATATATCTCCACCATCCACTCTGAAGAATAAGTAGTACAGATAGGAATGAAGTGCCGGACTTGGTCAGCCGACCAGAATTCACCCAAATAGAATTCGAACTCTTCAAAAGTCCGGGAAGTTCCAACTACAAAGTCCATAAGTGATCCGCTCCCACTTCCACTCTGAATATCCATCTGCTGAAGCAACCACGCGTCTCTATGCCTTCATATTTCACCTGCTGCAATTGAGACCACCGAGCTACAAAAACCCCACAAATGTGCTTTCTTCTCTCCTCACCAATAATGCTGTTCTTAATCCTGTACATCTTCGCGCCCCGGATAAATGGAAATACCACGGAAGCTAATGGCGCCTCCTCCAGAATCAACTCCCGAAGCCCATCCACTTGGGCACACAAAATCTGCCGCATCCTCAAACCACATCATCTCTGATAGTCACATCTTTGGCGCATCATCATGCTGAACTCTGTCCTTAAGGACAAGCAATGAGGATCACATACTGCGCTCTTGATGCGCTCATATAAGGAAGACGAGAAACCACACAACCAACACCCTACTGGGCTCCGAAAATATCCAACCGTACGAACCGATTGCGCCAAAGCCTAGAATCAACTGCAAGAGGTTCTCTCCCCAACTGGAATATGCGCCAAACTCCCCATACTCACGCTATCGCTCAAAGCGATCGGCCACCACATTGGCCTTCCCCGGTATACAAGATAGTAATGTCATATCTTTAAGCAAAGCTCAAACCACCTCCGCTTACCTTCAAATTGAGATCCTTCTACCTTGAACAAGTGTTGGAGGCTACGATTGATCAATACACCTCGGCACAGAACACCATACAAATAATTGCCTCAAATCTTACAACGCAGTGAAACAATGCCAGCCAACTCCAAATCAATGAACGGTAGTTCTTCTCGTAAGCTTCAAACTGACGAAAGCATACGCAATAACTCTTACCCTCCGCATCAAGGAACACAACCAATACCCAACTCTCGAAGAGCATAAATACACGGTATAAGAATTGAAGCTGATGAAATACTAACACTGTAGTTGTGGTCAAGAGCAGTCTTGAGCTTCTGAAAAGCTCTCCTCACACTCATCAGAACTACTGAAATGAAACACCCTTCTGAGTCAAAACTTGGTTCAAGGCGAGCAATAGACGAGAATACCTGAACAAAAACCGGCGATAATAACCTATCAAACCAAGAAAGCTTGAGAATCTCTGTAGCTGAGACGGTCTGGGCCAACTCTGAAACCCGCCTTTATCTTCTTCGGGTCTACCTGAAACCCCTCGCTGCGCACCACGTGCCCCCAAGAAAAGCCACTAAACTATCCATAACTCACATTTTGGAGACTTTGCATAAAGCTTGCTCCTCTCTCCAATCTCTGCAACGCCACTCTCAAATGCTTGCTCTCTCCAACTACCGAGTACCACCAGAAATACTCAATCAATGAAGGACTATAACAAAACAAGTCGAGATACAGCCGAACACGCTGTTTCATCCAAATGCAAATGAACGTTTCTGGGCGTTTGGTCAGCCCGAATACTCACCAAGAACTCAAATCCATAATCTGCGTTCCTAGAAAGCTATCTTAAGAAATCCAGTCCCTGAATCTCAACTTGTGCATAACCTGAACGGAGTCATATCTTAGAAACACTCTCGCTCCCGGTAGCTGGTCGAACAAATCATCAATACGAGGCAAGGATACTTGTTTCGATTGTCACTTTGTCAAACTGCCTGTAATTCAATGACATTCTCATCGTCCATCCCTTCTTCTTTACAAAGGAGAACCGCGCGCACCCACGGTGACACACTAGACGATATGGAACCCCTTACCCAGGAGTTCACTGAAGCTGTCCTTTTAACTCCTTCAACTCCGCTGGTGCCATGCGATATAGTGGAACAGAAATGGGCTGAGTGCCCGGTACCAGGTCAATACCAAAATCTATATCCCTGTCCGGTGGCATGCCCGACAGGTCTGCAGGAAATACATCGGGAAAATCCCTCACAACTGGGACAGAATCGATACTGGGAGCCTCTGCACCGACATCCCTCACAAAGGCTAGATATGAAAGACAACCTTTCCCAACCACACGCTGGGCCTTCAAGAAAGAAATCGCCCTGCTGGGTACATAATCGGCCGAACCTCGCCACTCAATCCCTGGCACACCAGGCATAGCCAAAGTCACTATCTTGGCATGACAGTCCAAAATAGCCCGACACGGTGATAACCAGTCCATGCCTAGAATAACATCAAAGTCCACCATACATAATAACAATAGATCCACTCGGGTCTCCAGACCCCCAATAGACACAACACACGACCGGTACACACGGTCTACCACAACAGTATCGCCCACCGGTATAGAGACATGAACAGAGGAAATAAGGGACTCGCAGGGCATATCCAGATAATGGGAAAAATAAGACGACACATAAGAGAAAGTAGAACCAGGGTCAAATAACACAGAAGCATCCCTGCGGCAGACTGAGATAATACCTGTAATCACCGCATCAGAAGCAATCGCATCAGGCCTAGCTGGAAGTGCATAGAAGCGGGCCTGACCACCACTGAATCGACCTCCCCTTCTGGGGCGACCCCTAGATGACTGTCCTCCACCCCTAGCTAGCTTGGTGGATGGTGAAGTGACTGGGGCTGAAGCTGATGGCTGGCCCCTCTGCTGAGATGAACCCCCAAGACGGCGAGGACACTACCTCCACATGTGACCCATCTCTCTACACTCATAGCAACTCCCGGGTGCTGGAAACACGGACTGATGGGAACCCCTTGCACCGGAATGACTAGCAGACGCACCTGGTATAGAAGAACCCTGAACTGATGGAGCACGGGATGAACCCTGGGCTGGAAGTGCACTGAGTGGGCTGGAAGTGCACTGAGTGCACGGGATGAACCCTGGCCTGATGATGCCCCACGATAACCTGGGCGAGCTGAGTGAGCATGTCTGAACTGACGGCCTCTGCCATGCTGAAACTGGCCCTTCGAAGGATAACTCCTAAAACTACCATGTCCTCGAGGCCTCTTGGCCTCCCTCTCCTCGCGCTCCTGGCGACGAACTAACTCAATCTCACGGGCAATATCCACAACTTCCTCGAACGTAGCACCTGACACTCTCTCCCTGGTTATGAGAACCCGAAGCTGGTAGGTGAGGCTATCAACAAACCTCCTGATCCTCTCTCTCTCCGTAGCAACTAGCCAAATAGCATGTCGAGCTAACTCCGAGAACCTCATCTCGTACTGGGTAACAGTCATATCCCCCTGTCGTAACTGCTCGAAGTGCCTACGCAGCTCCTCCCTACAGGACTGTGGGACATACTTCTCCAAAAATAGAGCGGAGAACTGCTGCCAAGTCAGAGGTGCCGAACCAACAGGACTACGCCTCTCATATGCCTCCCACCAAGTGAAGGCAGCTCCAGTAAACTGAAAGGTCGTGAATGCGACCCCGCTGGTCTCCAGAATACCCGCAGTACAAAGAATCCTCTGACATGTGTCTAAGAAACCCTGGCATCCTCGCCCTCTGCACCACTGAAAGTAGGAGGCTGGAGTCTGCCAAACCTCTCCAATCTACACTGCTCGTCCTCTGGCATAACTGAAGCTACATAACCCTGAGCAGTTGCCACCGGCTGGGCTAGTGGTGCCTCCGGTGTCTGCACTCCCTGAACCACCGGATCGGGTGTGCGGGCGGTGGGAGTCTGAGAGCCTCCCCTTGCCTGAGAAGTAGCTGCGGCAGTAGAAACCGCGACCTCCTGAGCAAGACTTGTACATACTGTCAATATCTGGGCCAAAGTCTCCTGAAGACCCGGAATCACAATGGGCACAGTTGGTGCTGCTGGAGCATCCACAACCGGGACCTGATCCTGAACTGGGGCGGCTGGTGGATCTGCAGGTGATGCCCCAGCTGCTGTGTGGGCTGTACCTCTGCCCCTACCACGGCCTCGGCCTCTAGTGGCTCCAGCTGGTGGTACTGGTGGTCGTCTATCCTGACCGGTAGCGCGTGTCCTCACCATCTGTGAGAGAATGAAAGCTAGAAGTTTAGACTCGGATCAACAATTCGCACGCAAGATTCAGATATGGAATTTTCAAAGGTTCTGCAGCCTCTCGAGGATAAATACAGACGTCTCCGTACCGATCCGCGAGACTCTACTAAATCTGCTCATGACTCGTGACACCTATGTAACCCTAGGCTCTGATACCAACTTGTCA
>NW_017672552.1:57126-80509 GCF_001879085.1 Nicotiana attenuata
CCGGATATATATCTCCACCAACCACTCTGAAGAATAAGTAGTAACAGATAGGAATGAAGTGCGCGGACTTGGTCAGCCGACCAAGAATCACCCAAATAGAATTCGAACTCTTCAAAGTTCCGTGGAAGTTCCAACTACAAAGTCCATAGTGATCCGCTCCCACTTCCCACTCTGAATATCCATCTGCTGAAGCACACCCCTGTCTCTGATGCCTCATATTTCACCTCTTGCAATTGAGACCACCGAGCTACAGAACCCCAAAATGTTCTTTCTTCTTCTCCTCACCTAATATGCTGTTCTTAATCCTGTACATCTTCGCGGGCCCCGGATAAATGGAAATACCACGGAGCTATATGGGCCTCCCCAGAATCAACTCCGAAGCCCATCCACATTGGCACACAAAATCTGCCGCATCCTCAACACACATCATCTCTGATAGTCACATCTTGGGGCGCCATCATCATGCTGAACTCTGCCTTAAGGACAAGCAAATGAAGGATCACATACTGCGCTCTTGATGCGCTCATATAAGGAAGACCGAAGAAACCACAGCAACCAACACCCTACTGGGCTCCGAAAATATCCAACCGTACGAACCGATTGCGCCAAAGCCTAGAATCAACTGCAAGACGGTCTCTCCCCAACTGAATATTGCGCCCAAACTCCCCATACTCACGCCTATCGGCTCAAAGCGTCGGCCACCACATTGGCCTTCCCGGTATACAAGATAGTAATGTCTATCTGTTAAGCAAAGCTCATAACCACCTCCGCTACCTTCAAATTGAGATCCTTCTACCTTGAACAAGTGTTGGAGGCACGAATGATCAGATACCACTGCAGGCAAGAACACCAACAAATAATTGCCTCAAATCTTCAACGCGTGAAACAATGCCAGCCCAACTCCAAATCATGAAGGTAGTTCTTCTCGTAAGCTTCAAACTGACGAGAAGATACGCAATAACTCTTACCCTCCTGCATTCAAGGAACACAACCAATACCCAAACTCTCGAAGACATCAAATACACGGTATAAGAATTTGAAGCTGATGAAATACTAAACACTGTAGTTGTGGTCAAGCAGTCTTGGAGCTTCTGAAAGCTCTCCTCACACTCATCAGACTACTGCAAATGAAACACCCTTCTTGAGTCAAAACTTGTCAAGGCGACGCAATAGACGGAGAATACCTGAACAAAACCGGCGATTAATAACCTATCAAACCAAGAAAGCTTGAGAATCTCTGTAGCTGAGGACGGTCTGGCCAACTCTGAACGCCTTTATCTTCTTCGGGTCACCTGAATTACCCCTCGCTGCGCACCACGTGCCCCCAAGAAAGCCACTAAACTCATCCATAACTCACATTTTGGAGAACTTTGCATAAAGCTTTCTCCTCTCTCCAATCTCTAGCAAACGCCACTCTCAAATGCTCTGCTCTCTCAACTACTCGAGTACACCAGAAATACTCAATCAATAAGACTATAACAAAACAAGTCAGATACAGCCTGAACACGCTGTTTCATTCCAAATGCAAGAACGTTTGCTGGCGTTGGTCAGCCCCGAATGACATCACCAAGAACTCAAATCCATAATCTGCGTCCTGAAAGCTATCTTAAAAATCCAGTCCCTGATCTTCAACTTGGTGCATAACCTGAACGTGAGTCATCTTAGAGAACCACTCTCGCTCCCGTAGCTGGTCGAATCAAATCATCATACGAGGCAAGGATACTTGTTCTGATTGTCACTTTGTCGCAAACTGCCTGTAATTCAATGCCACATTCTCATGTCCATTTCCTTCTTCTTTAACAAAGGAGAACCGCGCCCCCACGGTGACACACTAAGACGATATGAACCCCTTACCCAGGAGTTACTGAAGCTCGCCTTTTAACTCCTTCAACTCCGGCTGGTCGCCAATGCATATAGTGGAAACAGAAAATGGGCTGAGTTGCCCTCGACCAAGGTCAATACCAAAATCTATTATCCCTGTTCCGGTGCAGCCCGACAGGTCGCAGTGGATAAAACATCGGAAAATCCCTCACAAACTGGGGACAGAATCGATACTGGGAGCCTCTGCACCGACATCCCTCACAAGGCTAGATATGAAAGACAACCTTTCCCAAACCACAGCTGGGCCTTCAAGGAAAGAAATCGCCTGCTGGGTACATAATCGCCCGAAACCTCGCCACTCAATCCCTGGCACACCAGGCATAGCCAAATCACTATCTTGCATACAGTCCAAAATAGGCCCACACCGGGATAACAGTCCATGCCTAGGATATAACATCAAAAGTCCACCATACATACAAACAATAGAATCCAACGCGGGTCTCCAGACCCCCAATGAAACAAAACACACGACCGTGTACACACGTCTACCACAAACAGTATCGCCACCGTATAGAGACTCATGATGAACAGGAAATGAAGGGACTCGCAGGACGCAATCCAGAATAAGGGAAAAATAAGACGACAGATAAGAGAAAGTAGTAACCAGGGTACAAATAACACAGGAAGCATCCCTGCGGCAGACTGAGATAATACCTGTTAATCACCGCATCCAGAAGCCAATCGCAATCAGGCCCTAGCTGGAAGTTGCATAGAACAGGCCTGACCACCACTGAATCGACACTCCCCTTCTGGGCGACCCCTAGAATGACTGTCCTCCACCCCCTAGCTAGCTGGTGGATGTGAAGTGACTGGGCTGAAGCTGATGGCTTGCCCTCTGCTGAAATTGAACCCCCAGACGGCGAGACCACTACCTGCCACATGTGACCCATTCTCTCTACACTATGACAAAACTCCCGGGTGCTCGGAAACACGGGACTGATGGGAACCCCTGCACCGGAATGACTACAGACCACCGGCCTGTATAGAAGAACCCTGGAACTGATGGAGCACGGGATACCCTGGGCTGAAGTGCACTAGTTGTGCTGGTAAGTCACTGAGTGCACGGATTGAACCCTGGCCCTGATACTGGCCCCACGATAACCTGGGGCGAGCTGAGTTGAGCATTGTCTGAACTACGGCCTCTGCATGCTGAAATGCCTTCGAAGGATAACTCCTAAAACTTACCATGTCCGAGGCCTCTTTGGCCTCCCTCTCCTCCGCTCCTGGCGACAACTAAACTCAATCTCACTCGGGGCAATATCCACAACTTCCTTCGAACGTAACGCCACTGACACTCTCTCCTGGTATCGAGAACCGATAGCTGAGTAGGTGAGGTATCAACACAAACCTCCTGATCCCTCTCTCTCTCGTAGCAACTAGTCCAAATAGCATTGTCGAAGCTAACTCCGATAACCTCATCTCGTACTAGAGCTGTAACAGTCATTATCCCCCCTGTCGTTAATGCTCGAATGCCTCGCAACTCCTCCTACAGGACTAGTGGGACATTACTTCTCCAAAAATAGAGCGGAAATGCTGCCATCATAGTGCGCGAACCAACAGGGACTACGCCTTCATATGCCTCCCACCAAGTGAAGCAGCTCAGTAAACTGAAAGTCGTGAATGCACCCCGCTGTCTCCAGAATACCCGCAGTACAAAGAATCCTCTACATGTCTGTCTCATAAGAAACCCTGGAATCCTGCCCTCTCACCACTAAAAGTAGGAGCTGGAGTCTCCACAACACCTCTCACAATCTACACTGCTCGTCGTCTGGCATTAACTGAAGCTACATAACCCTGAGCAGTTGCCACCGGCTTGGGCTAAGTGTGGCCTCCGGGTCTGCACTCCCTGAGAACCAGCCGGGATCGCAGTGTGCGGCGTGGGAGTCTGAGACCTCCCCTTGCCTGAAAGTAGCTGCGCAGTAGAACCCGACCTCCTGAGCAAGACTTGATTACATTACTGTCCAATATCTGGGCCAAAAGATCTCCTGAAGGACCCGGAATCACAAGTGGCACAGTTCGGCTGCTGGAGCATCCACAACCGGGACCTGATCCTGAACTGGGTGCGGCTGGTGGATCGCAGCGTGATGGCCCCAGCTGCTGTGTGGCTGCACCTCTAGCCCTACCACGGCCTCCCTCTAGTGGCTCCAGCTGGTGTGTACGGTGGTCGTCTATCCTGACCAGTGTACGCGTTCCTCACCATCTGTGGAGAGAATAGAAAAGCTAGAAGTTTTAACTCGGATCAAACAAATCGCACGACAGAATTCTAAGATACTGGAATTTTGTCTAAAGTTCTGCAGCCTCTCGAGGATAAATACAAGACGTTCCCTACGATCCGCAGGACATCTACAAATCTGCTCATGACTCGTGACACCTATGTAACCTAGTCTTGATACCAACTTGTCAATGACCCTAAACCCAGACCCGGTCGTGATGGCGCCTTCCGTAAAACAAGGCCAGCCGACACACTTCCAATTCACTTTAAGCAATTAAATAATAAATACTAAATCTTTAACAAAAAAAAATCCCAAAATAACAGTATAATTTGGAAATTTAAAACCAAAACCACACAGCCTGACATCGGGGTGTCACCAGTCATGAGCATCTAAAACAATACTACAATCTGAAAGCTTAGTCCACTACACATAACTGAATCAAAAAGGAAATAAGATGAGGGAGAATGCATAGGCTCGATCGCCAGACAACTACTAGTGAATCTCCGGCTTCTGCTGGAAAGCTCTCAACCCTCGCTAGCAGGACCTGTATCGCCCGAATCGCACATAGGGTGAAGGGAGAAAAGTGAGTACTCCAACTCAGTGAGTAATAAACAATAAATGAAAGTCTGAGTGGTATAAAATCACGTTAAAACACAACATTAAGCTAAAGAGCAAACAAAAATTAGAAAACACAATTAACAGATAAATCTTCAAAAAGAACACCTTTTAAGAAGTCAATCAATATATATGAAAAACAACTAGGAAATGGTAAACCACATAAAGCTTGGCGCCTCGGCAGGTAACAACAGAAATCGGCCCCTCGGTCAATATCACGAGATAATACCACGCCCTGGCTATATCTCATGATCAACAATGGTACCCCGCGCTCATCTGGGGGTGTACAGACTTTGGGGAGGGCCCCCTTACGCCCAAGCGCATTACAAGACAATCTTCCTGGCATCATAAACAGGCCTCGGCGCTCATATCAATCACCAATCCACCTCGTGGCGTACAATCTCAGGCCCTCGGCCTCATTATCACAATCAGTATATCACCGCTGCGGCGTGCAGACCCGCCCAAATGTATCCTCACAACACAAGCCCTCGGCCTTACTCAGTCAGAATCTTATAAGCCCCTCGGGCAACAGTAAAATGTGAAGCTCAGCTCAAAATATCTTTAAAATATCATTTAAGGTGTTTAAAACAGAATAACATAGCTGAGTTTTGAAAACAGTAAAAATATGGCATGACTGAGCACAAGTATGAAATCAAACAGTGAGGAAAATATCAGTAAAAATCCTCTAAGGGTCTAAACAATTGGCACGAAGCCCAAATATGGCATTTAGCCCAAAATATGGCAATATCAAACAATTTGCTATTAAAAACGCAGTAAAACAGTCATACAGGATGGACCAAGTCACAATCCCCAACGGTGCACGACCCCACGCTTGTCATCTAGCGTGTGCGTCACCTCAGCATAGTCGAACGCTGTGTACTCCGGGGTTTCATACCCTCAGGACAGCATTTAAAATTGTTACTCACCTCAATTCGGCCCGAAATCTAGCTCGCAATGCCTTTGCCCCCGAATCGGCCTCCGGATGCTCCGAATCTACCAAAATCAGAACGTAACCATTAAATTATTCTAAAGGGATGAAGCCCACTGGAAAATAATCGAAAAACATAGCAAATCCCGAAGTTACCAAAACTCGACCCCCGGGCCCACATCTCGGAATTCGATAAAATTAACATCATTAGCTTCCTTATCTCCCCACGAGTTCATACATACGAAAAGTTCCAAAATCTGACCACAAATGGTCGTTCAAATCCACAATCAAAGGCCTAAGTTTCTAAGCCCTAGTTTCTCTAATTTTACCCTTAATTACAGCTCTAATCCGCGAATTAATACCATAGAAACAAGTTTTTTAGGTCCAAAATCCTTACCTCAATGAGTTCCCCTTGAATTTTCTCTTCAAAATCGCCCAAAGCTCCAAAATTCGTGTTTAAAAGTAGTGAAACCCTCTGAAAATCGCGAAGGAGGAAAATATAAACATTCTGACCCAGGCTTTTCGCACCTGCGGTCCAGATGTCGCACCTGTGTGACCGCTTCTGCCGTCCCTATCGCCGCACCTGCGGATTCCACTTAACGGCCCAAAACCGCATCTGCGACGTCCTCTCCGCACCTGCGCCATCGCAGGTGCAGTCAATCAACCGCTTCTGCGGTCACAGCCTTCCTAGGCCTCTTCCGCATCTGCGACTTGTCACCCGCATCTGCGGGGTCGCACCTGCGATCCTTCAACCGCAGATACGGTTATGACAGCAACCAAAAGGCTTCAGCTCTCAAACTCAATTCCAAACCTTCCGTCAACCATCCGAAATTACCCCGAGGCCCTCGGGACCTCAACCAACAGCACAACCACATCATATACTACTACTCAAACTTGTACCAACCTTCAAAACACCTCAAACAACATCAAAACCACCAAAACACATCGAATTCAAGCCTAAGGTTCTAAAATCTTCCGCATTCCGCATTTGATAAAAAAGTATACCAAACCACGTCCGAATGACCTGAAATTTTGCACACACATCCCAAATGACACAACGAAGCTACTGCAACTTCCGGAATTCCATTCCGACCCCTATATCAAAATCTCACCTATCAACCGGAAAACGCCAAAAACTCAATTTCGCCAATTCAAGCCTAAATCTACTCTGGACCTTCGAGACACGTTCCGATCACACTCCTAAGTCCCAAATCATCTCCCGAAGCTATCTGAACCATCGGAACTCACGCCCGAGCCCTCTAACATATAAGTCAACATCCGGTTGACTTTTCCAACTTAAGCTTCCTTAAAAGAGACTAAGTGTCTCTAACCTTCTCAAAACATTTCCGAACCCGAGCCAACCAACCTGATCACCTATAGAACCAATAAACAAAGCAAATAGAAGTAGAAATTGGGAAAATGAAGCGGTAACTCATGAGACGACCGGCCGGGTCGTCACAACACTGCAATGGAGGCTTCTGGTAGTGATTCTAGTTTCACAAGATGTTCGAAGTGTTCAAACTGAATTGATTTGATGGTTCGAATTTCACCAGCTGGAAAGAAAAATTGTTGTTCTTTCTCACGGAGTTGGGAAGAGTATATCTGTTGAGTTCTGATCGTCCTGCAAATACCATAACCTACTGCTGAAGATTCTAACGAAATTAAAGCGGCACGCAAAAAACGTAAAGATGATGAGGTACGTTGTAGATGCTTTATTTTAAACTCACTATCTGATCGTTTATATAATTTGTTTCATCCTCGCAAATCACCACAAGAAATCTGGAAAGCCTTGGAACATTAATATACTACTGTGAAACAAGGAATGTACAAATTCCTTAGAATGAATTTATTTGATTTTCAAATGGTAGATAGGAAATCTGTTATGGAACAGGTTGATTAGTTGCTTGTCCTGATTTCTAAACTCAAAGTTTTTAAAGTTGATATTTCTGAATATCTTGAAGTGGATGTTGTACTTGCAAAATTACCAACCACTTGGAATAACTATAGTAAGAAATTACTACATTCTTCCGAAGACTTTAATATGGACCACTTGACAAAGCTATTCGAATTGAAGAAGAAACACAGAAATGTGAAAATAAATATGCTGCAGAAACTGGTTCAAAGGTGAATTTTGTTGAGTCTAGTAAGGCAACAATTCTGGAAACAAGGCTGGAAATAACAGAAAATTTGAGGCTGCTCTAAAGGAAAATTCTTCTAGCAATAAGAAGGGACCGTGTTATATTTGCGGTAACGTGGGCCACTATAAGAGAGATTGCAGATTTCGTAAAAGACAGAAAAATGAAGAAAATGCTGGACAAAAGAGGGTAAATAATGTTGAACAACAACAAACTTCTTCTTCGGATATCGTTACTATGGTTTATACCTTTACTAATTTGAATCTTAGTATGGTGACCGAATGCAACAAGGTAGCAACTATAAAATCTGTTGATTGGTGGTATAATTCCTGTGCTACAGTTCATGTATGCAATGACATGAATTTCTTCAAACATTATGAAGTTGCAACAAGTGAAGAAAAGGTTTTAATAGGAAATCATGACACTGCCAAGGTCTTTGGAAAATGAACAGTTGAACTACAATTCACTTCAGGAAAGAAGTTGATTTTAATAAATGTTCATCATGTGCCTGATGTTAGGAAGAATTTAATTTCTGCAAGTTTATTATTTAAGAAAGGCCTCAAAGCTGTTATAGAGGCAGAAAAGATTACTTTATCTAAGAATGGTGTATTTGTGACGACCCGGCCGGTCGTCTCATGAGTTACCGCTCCATTTCCCCCATTTTTGCTTCTATTTGCTTTGTTTGTCGGTTCTATAGGTGATCGGGTTGGTTGGCTCAGGTTCGGAAAGGTTTCGAGAAGGTTTGAGATACATAGTCTCTTTTAAGAAAGCTTAAGTTGGAAAAGTCAACCGAATGTTGACTTATATGTTAGAGGGCTCGGATGTGAGTTCCGAGGGTTCGGATAGCTTCGGGAGGTGAATTGGGACTTAGGAGCGTGATCGGAATGTGTTTTGGAGGCCCGGAGTAGATTTAGGCTTGAATTGGCGAAATTGAGTTTTTAGCATTTTCCGGTTGATAGGTGAAATTTTGATATAGGGGTTGGAATGGAATTCCGGAAGTTGCAATAGCTCCGTTATGTCATTTGGGATGTGTGTGCAAAATTTTAGGTCATTCGGACGTGGTTTGGTTGGGTTTTCGATCAAAAGCGTAATTTAGAAGATTTTGGAATTCTTAGGCTTGAATCCGATGCAAATTTGGTGTCGTGATCGCGAGGCTATTTCCGCGATGCAGTGAAGGAAATTTAATAGCTGGCAGAATATTTGAAAGACCTGTTCCGCGACTTTGAACCCAATTTTCACCATTTTTGAGCGATTTTGGGAGCTTTGTCAAGAGGATTGAAGAGGGATTCAAGGGGAAACATTTGGAGGTAAGATTCACGGACTTAATACTCGATTCTAATGTGCATTCTACCTAATTAATCATGGAATTTAAGCCTAAATTGAAGAAACTAGGGCTTGGAAACTTAGACCTTTGATTGAGGATTCGAAGGACCATTTGTGGTCGGATTTTGGAACTTTGGATATGTATGAACTCGTGGGGAGATAAGGAATCTATTGATGTGAATTTTATCGAATTCCGAGATGTGGGCCCCGGGGTCGGGTTTTGATTAATTTTGGGAATTTCATTTTTTTTCGATTGTTTTCGAGTGGGCTGTCCCTTTAGCATATTTTGATGGTTACGTTCTGATTTTGGTAGATTCAGAGCATCCGGAGGCCGATTCGAGAGGCAAAGGCATCGCGAGCTAGATTTTGGGCTGGATTGAGTTGAGTAATGATTTTAAATGTTGTCCTGAGTGTATGAAATCCCGGAATACACAGCTTTAAGCTATGTTGAGGTGACACACACGCTAGATGACGAGTGTGGGTCGTGCACCGTTGGGGATTGTGACTTAGTCCATCCCGTATGGTTGTTTTACTACGTATTTGACTGCAAATTGTCTGATATTATCATGTTTTGGGCTAAATGCCATATTTGGGCTTCGTGCCAACTGTTTGGACCCTTAGGGGATATTTACTGCTATTTTTCTCACTGTTTTGACCCTATATTGTACTCAGTCATGATATATTTTACTGTTTTCACAACTCAGCCATGTTTACTCTGTTTTAACACTTTAAATAATAATTTTAAAAGATATTTTGAGCTGAGCATCATGTTTCATATTGTTGCACGAGGGGCTTATGAGATTTTGACTGTAAGGCCGAGGGCCTGTGTTGTGAGGATACTTTTGGGTCGGGCTGCACGCCGCAGCGGTGATATACTGATTATGATATTGAGGCGAAGGGCCTGAGATTGTACGCCACGAGGTGGCTTGTGATTGATATGAGGCCGAGAGTCTATTGATGATGCCACAAGATGGCTTGATAATGCGCTTGGGCCGTAAGGGGCCCCTCCCGGAGTCTGTACACCCCCAGTGAGCGCGGGTACCCATTGTGATATGAGATATAGCCCGAGGGTCTGGTATTGTTCTATGATATTGCCCGAGGGGCTGATTTTGTTGTTGTTATTGAGCCCGAGGGGCGGTTCTTGTGTGTTTACCTTTCTAGCTTCTTTTCCTTTATTTGATTAACTGTTTAAAAGCTATTTTATGAGATTTCACTGCTTGATTGTGTGCTACTGATTTGATCTGCCTCTTATAGCTTATTGTTGTGTTTAACGTGATTTTGTATCGCTCAATCTTCATTTATTGTTATTACTCACTGAGTTGGAGTACTCACTTTACTCTCTGCACCCCTATGTGCAGATTCGGGCGCTCCAGGTCCTGCTAGCGAGGGTTGAGAGCTGTCCAGCAGATTTCCGGAGATTCACTAGGTAGCTGCCCGGCGATTCGTAGCCCAGTGCATTCTCCTTCTATCTTATTTCCTTTCTGATTCAGTTATGTAGTAGTTAGATGCTCATGACTGGTGACACCCCGGGCTGTGTTGGTTTAAATTCCGCAAATTATTCTGTTCACTGCTTATTTTGGGATTTTATCATGTTAAAGACTTAATATTTATTATTTTAATTGCTTAAAGTGAATTGGAAGTGTGTCGGCTGGCCTTGTCTTCACGAGAGGCGCCATCATGACCGAATCCGGGTTTAGGGTCGTGATAGTATTTATAGGACAAGGCTACTCTTGTGAGGGCATGTTCAAATTAAGTATTAATAACGTTGAAGTTTTTGCTTATATGATTCAGTCATCTATTAATTTATGGCATGTTAGACTTTCACATGTTAATTTATGATATGTTAAGTTTATTTCTAAAATATATATTAATCCTGCTGTTGAGAATAATGATAAAAAATGTAAAATATGCATACAAGCTAAGATGACCGAGAAATCATTTCCAAATAATGAAAGAACATGTGATTACTTCAACTTGTGCATTTTAATATATGTGAATTGAATAGTCATTTAACTAGAGGTGGAAATAGAACTTTATTACGTTTATATATGATCATTCTAATATACACGTGTTTACTTATTAAAAACAAAAGATCAAGCATTTGATATATTTAAGAGTTACAAAGCAATAGTTGAAAATCAATTGGAAAAGAAGATTAAAATCTTACATAGCGATCGAGGAGGCGAATATCTTTCCAATAAATTTTCTATATTTTGTGAAGAAAATAGTTTGATTCACCAAGTTAGTGACCCGTATACCCCATAAAAGATGGTCTTACTTAAAGAAAAAATAGAATGTTGGTAGATATGGTTAATGCCATGCTTTTACATGCTAGATTGCCAACGAATTTGTGGGGGGAAGCTTTATTAACGGCCTTTTTTTGTGCACAATAGAGTACCTTCAAAGAAATTTAAGGTTTCACCATATGAATTATGCAAAGGAAAAAAGCCTAATTTAAATTTCTTAACGGTATTGGGGCTGTTTAGCCTATTATAGAATTCTAATCCTAAAAGAACTAAGCTAGGACCTAGAGGAATTAAAAGTATATTTGTAGGATATGCTGAGAACTCAAACACATACAGGTTATTGGATATTGAGTCTAAATATACTGTGGAATCTAAAGATGTTGAGTTCTTGGAAACAAAGTTTATTGGTGATTCTAATAATTCATGCGAGGATACGGAAATTGCTAAACAAGATGGTAATGCAAAAAAGCATTGGTGATAATGCAGTAACTCGAGAATATTGTGCAGAACATAGTTCTTATTCTAACAATAAAAGAAAGGCAATTGAATCTCCCATAGAACCAAGAAAAAGTCAAAGAGTTAGAAAGAAAAAAAAATACAGGTGTAGACATGTAATTTTTGACCCTCCCCGAGATTTTACATATTTTTAGCTTAAATATTTAGTTTATGGCGAATATCGCTATTTCAACTAGTTTTAACTATTTTATTTTATTTTATTTTGTAACAAAAATGAAAATTACAAAAATATTTTACTTAGTTACTTTTAATTCATGTACCTTTCATAAATTTAAAAAAAAAATACAAAGATAGTACCTTATTTTCATCTTTATATAATCTTGAAAATACAAAAAAATAGTTTCATGTTTTAATATAGTTTAGTTTAATTAATTAGGATTAGTTTTTGCAGTGTGTAGTATTTTTTATCTTATATTTAAGGGAGTTAATTAAGGTGTTGGACCACAATTTTAAGAGTCTTAGAGCCCAATTTTTGGCCCAATTCGGATTAGCCCATTAAGTCCAATACCCAATACCCACTAACCTAACCCTAAGACCTAAAACCTATACTACTTAAAACACCCATTAGCACCCTACACAAAAAAAGGACTAACGTAGATCCCTAAACTAAAAAACCTTTCCGCCGCAGTGACCAAAAAAGAACCCCCCTGCCATGGTTTCTGATTTTGAAAACCCTAGGAACCCATATCTTATTCTTCATAGAGATTAGACACAAAACCTAGAACCCTAAGACCAAAGAGAACCAGCAGCCGCCAGTTCACCTTTATCCACCAACTGCTCACGCCGGACAGCCCCACCAGCCCTCAACGCCATCCCACCAGTCCGTCGCCGACTCCCACCCATCTACCTCACGCCGGAAAACACGTACAAACCAGTTGTCCACCCACGACCTCTCTTCCCCTTACTTTCTTCCTCATCTTTCTCTCATAGATTTGTAGATAGGATAATCGAATCGCGCCGGAAAAGGTAAATCTCGCCGAAAATGGCGACCAACAGTGGCGAAACCTTCAAATCCGACGTCTCTTTTGGAACCTTCAGATCTGGTCTTCTCCTTCATCTTGTATGTTCTTTTTTTTTAAATACGGTGGGACTCTCTATTGCCATTGTTGAACTGAGCATGTACCAGTTTAGTCGTTTGTGTTTTTCGGCAAGGCATTTGGTTTCTGAGTCGAGGTTCCAGCCGCCGGTTCAGGGTGCGGTTTGTGGTCCGGTTCGGTTGCCGTTTGTGTTTATTTTCATTGCCGTTTCACTTTAGTTCGAATTCTGGAGGCAAACTTTGTATACATTGATTCTTCTACTCTGATTAAGGAAAAATTTGGCAGGTTCATTTTCATTCTTCTTGTTTTTACTTAATCATGTTCGGAACGAATCGATTCATGTTTGAGCTGGGTCTAAAGTGGTGTCTGAAATATTGTTTATCTTTTTCTTAATTCAGGTTGCATTTTGTGTCCGGTTGTGCGTGTGTTGGTTTTGGTTGGAGTGAATTTATTCATCTAATTTTGATAATAAGGATGAATTACTTTAGGTTTTATGCTAAGTTTGATAATAAGGATGAAAACTATGTTTTATGCTAAATAGGGATCTTGCTGAAAGTTTTAGGCTTATCTATGTTTTGACGATCAGTATGGTAGCGATATAGGGGCAGTGGTTTATGTTTGACGTTCATTGTTGTCCACCAAGCTCAAATGCAACGAAATTTAGTTGATTTCTGTAAAAATGTGAATAGTACTTGATTTAGTTTTTCTTTTTAAATTAATTGTGTCCCTCAAGCTCAAAAGCAATGAGTTTAGACATAACTCTTGACCTTGCAATAATTTCAAACTAGTTTTAGGAAGTAAATATGAACGTCCGTAGTTCGCTTTAGTTGAATACAAATCTTTTGAAATAAATCGAGGCGTGCCATTCATAAATGAATCCCAATTTATGGCCCTCATAATAATGCAAAAACTAGTATGGAAAGACTTGGAACATTCATAACTAGTGTAGAAGACACTTTGAACATTCGTAGTTTGCTTTTGGCGCGTTTATAATAAATTATCATGGCTACGGGTACGGTTCCCGTGACGTAGTTGTGATACATAATTTCCCAAATCTGTGGGTACATTCATGTGACCCAGCCATAACAACTAATAATGTTAATAAAATAAATACGTTGTAGATTGTGGGTACGGTTCCCGTGACACGATTCGCAATGTGTACCAAACAAACAAGTGTACGATAATCGTAACTTGTTCCAGAATAATTCCTTAAATAATTAAAAGCGGTCAAAGGTTAAAAATGCTCAATAGGTATAAAATATGTAATTAATCAGATAATTAGGCAAATAATAATAGTTGAGCGGCCGTGCTAACACCACGGAACCCGGGAATGCCTAACACCTTCTCCCGGGTCAACAGAATTCCTTACTCGGATTTCTGTGTTCGCTGACTATAAATAAGATTCAAAACTTTCCTCGATTCGGGATGTTAAACCGGTTTGGGCACCGTAAATTATCCCAAGTGGCGACTCTGAATCTGAAATAATAATCCCGTTTCGATTATTGTCACTTTAATTGAAAAAACTCCCTCATACCCCTTTTCGGGTAGAAAAAGGAGGTTTGACAGCTCTGGCGACTCTGCTGGGGAAAAGAACCCAGAACTTCTGGTTCAGGGTTCAGAATTCGAGCTTAGAATAACTGTTATAGTTGGCTTTTACTTATTATCTGATTTTTACAGTTTGAGCTTAATGTGCTAAATGTTGCTTTTTACCGCTTTGATATTATTTGAACTGTGTATAACTGCCGCGAAACCCCTCTCTTCTAATCTTCTGGGAAGTGCACGCTGGCGTGAGTTCTTTTCTGTTAGTGTCATATCCCAATTTTAGAACGAGGTTCGGACAAGTTGCAAAGCCGGATGATCTTTTGGTTATCGGTACGCTCCCCCTCCCCCCCGCGGCTCGAGTTGTCCGCTCGGATAAGCCAGGCCTAGAACAATACACCCAGATTTTAAACCTAGAATAACACAGCCTCATGCCGGATCCCTAGTAGGAACGCGTGTTTGCATCTTATGCATTTGACTTTGGGGACTCAACACAGGGGTTGGGTCCATCTAGGACAGATGTACCCAAAAAATAAAAGACCATCATGATGCATCCTATGTGTTAGATGTTGCAATCTTCAAGGGTAAAAGGGGTCATTTGGCGGACCAATGATGGTTGAGGATAAATGAGAAAAAAAGAGGGTGAAGTGTAAAAAATAAAGCAAGTTGGGCCTAATTATGTTTTTTTTCCACATTTTTTAAGAAAAAGACAAAAAAAAAACATGAAAAATCCAAAAAGATTTTGCACTTCCCCATCATTTTCAAAAAAAAAAATCAAAAAAAAGGAAAAAAATGAAAATCCAAAAAGAGTTTACATGTTTCATCATTTTTAAAAAAAAGGACAAAAAAATGTTTTCTTTAAATTAATTATTTTTTTATAATTCTCGCCCGTATCCAATCTTCCCGAACTACGCGAACCTGATTCTCGTCTTTCGGGGCGGGATACGTAGGCAGCCCACATAGGGTCCGGTCTTCCTAGTGAGTCTTAGGTTCTTGGCTTCGCGGGGTCTTAGCCAAATCTTGCATTTTTAGCCACTTTTAGTCACATAGGTTAATTTTGCAAAAATAGCCTCAATCATGTCTTGCATGCGTCCAATAGGGAGTGTTATTGTCTCACATAGTGTTCTAGGTCTTTGACTTTATTTGGTCTTACTTTTCTCATACAGGTGTGGGTCTACTTACCGGAGTTTGAGCATGACAGACACCCGGGACCATCCAGTCAGGATCGCTCATTCATGAGTTACTTAAGGAGATTTTTTTATTTTTTTATTTTATGTTTTGAGTCTGTTTTTCTTTTTATGTCGTCTTTTACCTTCTAATTTTGTACAGCAATGTCGAGTTTTTTGTTATTGTACTTTCTATTTTGTATTTGAAAAAGTGTGTTATAAATCAAATATAAAAAAAAAAGAGATTTTGCGTTTTTATATTTCCATTAGAAGTTTTCTTTAGAATACTAATTCTAGAAATTTAAAAAAAAAATTCTTTTGAGGTGGTTTTCCTTTAGGAAATTAATAATTGGAACTCAAAATAAAAAAAAACGCTTTTATATTTCCTTTAGTATATTAAGACTAAAAATTCAAAATTTTTTTTGATATCTCTTTAGAAGTTTTCTTTAAGATATTAATTCCAAAGATTCAAAAAAAAGATTTTTCTTTTTGAGGTTCTCCTTTGGGAAATATATAAAAAAAATAAAAAATATTCTTTTTCTTTTCACTAGAACTTTAGGTCATTATATATAGAAGAAAGAAAAACATACTTTATCTTTTGTTTATCTTTAGAGTTTCTCCCTTAGGTAATCAAAAACTTAAATCCAAAAATATTTTTTTTATCTTTTTATTTATCGTTTCAAAATCATTCTTCATGATATCAAATGAAAATTCAAAATATTTTTCTTTGGTTTATTCTTTATATTTCCTTCCTAAAAAAAAGAATCAAAAAATATTTTTCTCTTGTAGGGTTTTTTCCTTAAAAATTTCTCATAGAGTATCTGTTCAGAAAAAAAAGAAAAAATATATGCTCGTTTAAGATTGAGTTTAGAATAGATTATAGAATATTAAGTCTAAAAAAAGAGAGAGAAATTTTCTTCTTTTTTTCTCATCAGAGTAGTCATTAAGATAAAAAAAAGAACGTTAGTTTATTTAGTCTATTCTCGATTTTCTCGAACTACGCAAAGATCTTATTCATGCGGCGTCATGATACGTAGGCAACCTACATAGGGTTCGATCGAATCATTTTTTTTATTAAAAGGAAAAGAAAAAAAAGAAGGAAAAGAAAAAAAAGAAGGAAAAGAAAAAAAAGAAGGAAAAAAAAAGAAAAAAAAGAGGAAAAAAAGAAGAAAGATGAAATTATGGGATGTGAGAAAGAGATGAAAGAAAAGAGTGATAATTAGAAAAAGAGGAAGGGAAATGAGCAAGCCAAGAAGTGCTAGAAAAGAAAAGAAAGAGAAGATTGAAATAAATAAATTGGGATGATGGCATATGACCTTCATACCCTCAAAGTCATGTTAGAACCGATAACTGTGACTAGGTGCATTGCACATAATGTGAGATTATCTTATGTTAAATGCCCTAACGCTAACGTGATGATTTCATTTTGTTCCTTTTTGTTATCTTCATTATAACAGAAGTGTGGTTGGTTTGTGGTTCTTAAAGTGATAACTCTTCTCTACAACATAAAGTCGAAAGGCAATGGCAGATGACGACAAAATTGAGTTGGTTGATACTGGTGCCCAAAAGAAATTGGTTGAACAGGGCAATGAGTTGGTTGAAGAGGTAAGGATGTTAAGACAACACATGGCGGACATGTATCTTGGATGGCTGGGAAGGCACCACCCCCCGCCACCACCTAGCTTCTTAGATGCTATCCTTACCCAAACTCCGGTCATAGTGCCAGATGATCCCCCATACTCTCCAGATTCTCCCGCTTATCACAGCTTTCCTAACCACCCTAGTAGCTCCATCACTCGTCCTCCAACTACCTTTCCCAAAAATTTCCCTCCTGTCATATCCACTATCCCCACGATCATAACTTCTCAACAATCTTCCCTTCATAGATCCAACAATGAACACCCACTCAAAACTCATGATGCCCAATATTACCCCTCAGAGGTTGCCCACAAGGTCCCTGACTCATACAATTATAGCCCTCGGAATGAGCCTCATGTTGAAAATGAAAAGTTTACAGGAAAAGAAGGGCGAGATGAGATATCCAGGAAGCTGAAAGGTATAGAACAGTCCTTAAGGAGCATACAAGGGATGGGAAATCAGATTAACATGTCTTACGATGACTGGTGTATGTTCCCTGATATTCATCTGCCTGCAGGGTTTAAAATGCCCAAGTTTAACTTGTATGATGGACGTGGAGATCCAGTAGCCCATCTGAGGGGTTACTGCAGTGAAATGAGATGTGTTGGCGGGAAAGATGTTTTGTTGATGGTGTATTTCAGTGAGAGCTTGACTGGGGCAGCCTTGGAATGGTATACTTGTCAAGATGTCAATAAGTGGCATGCATGGGATGACATGGCTCAAGATTTTGTTCGACACTTTCAGTACAATGTAGACATTATCCCAGACCGCTTCTTCCTATCTAAGATGGAAAAGAAACCCGAGGAATTTTTTAGGGAGTTTAGGCTCAGATGGAGGGAACAAGCTGCTCGGGTCAGTCCCCCGATTGGTGAAGAAGATATGGTTGAGCTTTTCCTACAAGCCTAGGGGCCCACCTACTTCAGTCATTTGATCCCGGCCTTGGGTAAACCTTTCAGTGATGTGGTAAAAATCGGGGAGATGGTAGAAGAGGGAATCAAGTCACGCAAAATCATGAGTTATTATGCATTGAAAGATACTACAGAAGACATTCAGAACATCTCTGTAAGTTTGGGTGGAAGAAAGAGAAATAGAAAAGATGTTGTTGAGCCCCACCAACGACAAGATCTAGTGGCCATTCCTGCTCAACGCTTTCAGCCTCAATATCGACCCCATATCCCTGTGCTCCAAATAATCCTCCCCAATGCTACTTCTCTCCACAAAATCCCCAAAGTCATACCTCACCTTCCCATTACTCCATCCACAATGCACCACCATATGCTCCACATCCACAGGACCTGCGATGGCTTGCACCATTTCCACAAATATCTTACCCGCCTCTTCAAGCATATCAACCACCTACCCACAAAAGGTTCCAACCGAGGCCAGAGTACAAAATGAAAAGGCAACATCAAAAGGAAAAGACTTTCACTCCCATTGGAGAATCATATGCAAGTTTGTTCCAAAGGTTGAGGCAATTGGACATGTTGAAGCCGATTCATATAAAAATGCCGAACCCTCTTCCAAAGAATTTTGATTATTCTCAAAGGTGCGCATATTGCTCTAATGCCCCGGGTCACAGCACAGAAAAGTGTTGGCATCTGAAAAGAGCAGTTCAAAAGCTTATTGATGCATGTGACATTGTCGTGCGAAGTCCAGATGCAGTAGACACTAGCCAAAGTCCATCGCCTGTTCATAATGAGACGCATATGGTGGGTATGATTTGTGTTGAAAAGGAATATGAGAATTCTTCTGAGATCCTCGGAGTGCCACTTGCCGCAAATCTTTCAACGCTATCACTCTGGGTTCCGGAAGTTGATCTTAAGAACGAGCCGGCAAAAGGAACCCAAAAGCAATTTGTTAAGGACAATGTGATGAAGACTTGTGAAGGTCCTAGTAATGTTGATGCAGAACTCAGTGGCTAAGATGTTGAGCTTAGTGATTGGAAAGATGCTCCTTTCTTGGCTAGCCTGGGAGGAGTCTTGGTGGTTTATTTTGTTGTCATTTCTGTTGTCCGGTTTATTTCAGGGTTGTAATCCGGATGTCGTCTTGTGGCTCAAACCCTTCTATCCTTTTATTTTGCCTAGTTCGTTTAGTCGTAGTAACTCGTTTAGTGTTATCTAGGTTTGTTCCAGGGTTGTAACCCCAGTTTAGTTTGCTTGTTTTGTTGTTCAAACCCTTTCAACATCTATCTAATGCAATTTTCTGTTTTCTATTATTTCTAGTCATTTTTTTTGTTAGTTCTCTTTTCCTTTTATAGTTCTTTCCTGTTGACTCTAGTGACATGACATGCGCACGTAATTCTCAGCCCGGTCTTAAAAGTTAGTCTAATCATGAAACAATGAAACAAGTTTTGATGATGACAGGGACATTTGAGGGAAATAAGTAAAGATTTGGATATTTTGAGATCATTTAAAGCCCGAATTGTGTGAAACTGGGGCGGGCGATTTGGGAAGCTAAGAGGACGACAAGAATTTGTTACAAGAAAATGCGTCCCAGACAATTTGAAGCGAGAAACTTTGAGTTCAAGTGCATCTCAAGTAACAAGATAAAGCCAAGGAAGTTTGCTCCAAATTGACGGAGGGTATCCATTGTGAAGAAGAAATTACCCGACGAGAGTTATGTACTTGACAAGGCGCTAAGGAGAAGTGGAAGGCATATCAGTGACACCAATGCCGATGCCACAAAAGAAATGCTATGCATGATCTTCATTTTACATCTTCAAGTTGCATGTGTTATACTCGGCATTCTTAGAGATTGGGAGGCCCTCTTTCATCTATCCAAACACTTTATACCCTTTGGTACCCTCTTTTGGAATCAAGTTAGAGTCATTAACAAAAAAAAAATCATGTCCCCGTAGATTTGTTTTAGAAAATCCATTCCAAAAGGAAAATTCAAAAAAAAAGAAGAGAAAAATAGAGATAAAGAAAAAGAAAAGAAAAAAAAAGAAGAAAAAAGAAAAAGAAAAATAGTAACAAAAAGTAGTCTTGTGAACTACGTTCGGCCTGATTCTTGTCACCACAAGATACGTAGGCAGCCTTAAGGTTCGGTCGCACCAAATAAAATATTTCATAATCCCACGAAGTCGAGAGTGGGGCAGTCTTTCTTAGAAATTGAAAAACAGAAAAAAAAAGAGAATCAAATTCCATTGTTATAGAAATTGGGGCAAAGTTTTTAGAATGGATTCCAAAAGTTGTAAATAAATTAACCCCGTTGTCTTAGTTATTTTGAACTTTTATGATATCCTTTCTTTCTAACCTTGTCCAAAAGCCATATTACAGTCCAAAAAAGACCACCTAGATAATCTTTGAGAGTGCCGAGTCAGACATGCCATGAGCATATGATATTTCTACTATGGTCGATGCCTTGTCATCTGCAGAATCAGAGGAAATAAGAAGAAAAGAAAAAAATGAAAGAGTCTTATCGGTGAAAACCTTCACAGGCACCATAAGGCGACGGTAAGTTGAGAGAAAGAGCAAAATGAGAGAGGCTTGATGGTGAAAACCCTTCGGGCACTACAAGTCGAATAAGGATCGTGAATCAGATAGGATAATCAGAGCATTGAAGCCTAGTTTCACGGCGAAGAGGCACAACAAGAGTTGAACATTAGACTTGCTTGACAGATTAGGCCACTTAATCCAAAAGTGCATGTCATGGTCATTAGAGTTGGTATCCACATCTGATAAATTTCTACTTTGTAATTTTCTTGTTAGGTATCATCTTTTTCCATTGTCCTTTACTCTGTTCCTTTTGTTTTGTTCATTTCCTCTTCTTGAGTCTGTTTGGTAAGAACAAGTGAAAAATGATTTCATATCTGCTACCAGCTTTCCAATAGTGCAAAGCGGAGTCTGGCTAGCACATCAAAGCGACATAAGTCAGGAAAGAGCAGTATACACATTGAATGGATAACAATCAGCGTGATTTGGGATTCATGAGAAATGCAAAGGTTCTGTAAATGTCAATTCATGAGCAAAATGCAACAGATAGAAGGTATTGAGTTTGAATGAATCAGAGGTATTTTCTGTGATAAGGGTGACAGAGAAAGTGGTTAGTCAATAAACAAGCAATGTCTTTCAAGTTGAAATCAAAGTTATCATGGCAAGTGAAGGAGCAATCGCCCTCAAAGCAAGGCCACAAACCAACCACCATGTTTAAACTCACAAGTTTTCTTTGTCCGAAACAGGGATGAAAGCTATGTTCATATCAAAGCTTGGAAGCTTGAATTTTTCAGGTGTAATGCCCCAGTTCTACTTACGCAAAGGCTATTGAGAAGATCACACATCACCCCTAGGAGAAACACTTCCTAGTCTGGGTTTTCAAGTTATATTCTGTTGTAGGAGACGCACTTCCTAAATTGAGATTTTACCCTTAGGAGACGCACTTCATAGTTTGGATCATATGAGTTTGAGTTATTGAGGTTTTACCCCTAGGAGAAACACTTCCTAGTCTGGGTTTTCAAGTTATATTTTTGTTGTAGGAGATGCACTTCCTAAATTGAGGTTTCACCCTTAGGAGACGCACTTCCTAGCCTGGGTCTTTCAAGTTATGTTTTGTTTTAGGAGATGCACTTCCTAAATCGAGAATTAATCCCTAGGAGACGCACTTCTTAGTTTTGGGTCATTTAAGTTCATTCACAGGAGACGCACTACCTAGTTTAAGTCATTGAAGTTCCACCCCTAGGAGACGCACTTCCTAGTTTGGGTCTTTCAGGTTATATTTTGTTTTGGGAGATGCACTTCGTAAATTGAGAATTTACCCCTAGGAGACGCACTTCTTAGTTTTGGGTCATTTAAGTTCATTCATTGGAGATGAACTTCCTAGTTTAAGTCATTGAAGTTCCACCCCTAGGAGACACACTTCCTAGTCTGGGTCTTTCAAGTTATATTTTGTTTTAGGAGACGCACTTCCTAAATTGAGAATTTACCCCTAGGAGACACACTTCTTAGTTTTGGGTCACTTAAGTTCATTCATAGGAGACGCACTTCCTAGTTTAAGTCATTGAAGTTCCACCCCTAGGAGACGCACTTACTAGTCTGGGTCTTTCAGGTTACATTTTATTTGGGAGACGCACTTCCTAAATTGAGAATTTACCCCTAGGAGACGCACTTCTTAGTTTTGGGTCATTTAAGTTCATTCACAGGAGACACTCTTCCTAGTTTAAGTCATTGAAGTTCCACCCCTAGGAGACGTACTTCCTAGTCTGGGTCTTTCAGGTTATATTTTGTTTTGGGAGACGCACTTCCTAAATTGAAAATTTACCCCTAGGAGACGCTGTCACGACCCCAGTTCGCCCTCCGTGAACATGTCATGACGGCACCTAGTCCCTACGACTAGGTAAGCCTAACAATGTGGAAGATAACCATGATTTGTGGAAAAATAATTAAAACTGAACTGGTAAAATAAACAGTAGGGTGCCGCTTGGCACATACAGTAACAATTCTCGAAACTAACAAAATTCCCAAAACCCGGAATCTCACAAATCACAAGCTAAGGGATACATAAGAGGCTCTGACTCAAGAATATCTATACAAAGGAAAAATACTGATGGAACTATACTTATTACAGAAGATAGAAAGTGACTCTTCGGTCTGCGGACGTAGCAGATATACCTCGAAGTCTCTATAGAAACGCCTCCTTCCCAGGCTGACTGAACTGAACGGGAGTACCTATATCTGCACAACAAAAATGTGCAGAAGAGTAGCATGAGCAGACCACGGCGGTGCCCAGTAAGTATCAACACTAACCTCGGTGGAGTAGTGACGAGGAACAGTCAAGGCACCTACCGGTTAAATAAACAGTATAATCATAGGAATAATGGAAACGATATATAAATATGTAAAGACTGCATGAATAACCAAGAATACTACAATTCACAACAAGGGAAATGGACAACAAGCAACGACGAAAATATAATAAATGAGGATACGAAATGACGGCAGAATCACAAGTCCAAATCCCAAGGTCACAACACAGCAAGGGGAAAACAAGTCAATAACTCATATCCTACAATGATGTTCACATAAGGTCTTATTCAACCCTTTCAACAATTTTACCAAGTTTCGGACAAACCACAACTCACGAGAACCCAGCATCTGAAATCTAACACTTGGCATCCTGTGCCCCATCAATCTCACGGTCATGCTGACAAC
>NW_017672552.1:81719-102601 GCF_001879085.1 Nicotiana attenuata
TTCCAATTAAGACCAATTAATTACACGAGAGATAGAAATAATGCTTTCCAGATAAAGACAAGCAGTTAGGAATGATAATGTGACTATAGAAGGGTAAATTTCTACAGTTAAACAAGTAAAAGTCAATTAGGCAACAAGAATAACTAAAAAGGGCAGATAAATTCCAAGTAAGTCATGTAGAGGTGAAACTAATAACAGGGAACTCCATCGTATCAAGAAAAACTTCATATTCGGTGATTACAAGGACCTAAGAGACTAAAAGGGGCAATTTTCCACAAATAAATCCGAGCACGCACTCGTCACCTCGCGTACAAGGAATACAATCAACAAAGAAGACTCAAATCCTAAGGGGAAGTCCCCCACACAAGGTTAGGCAAGGTACTTACCTCGAACTGGCTAAAATCAACTAGCAACCACGTTCTTGCCACGAGTACTCGACTCCAAATGGCCTAAATCTATTAAATTAAATCACACATTGTAAATAACATCTTAAGCAATTGATTCTACTATTTAATTCAAAGCTAAAGCGCGAAATTAGGCAAAATGATCAAAACGCCCCTCAGGCCAACGTCTCGGAATCGGATAAATTTTACATTTTCAGAACCCTCGTACTCTCACGAGTCTAACCATACAAACATCTCCCAAATCGGAGGTCAAACACCCACTCAAAACTCAATAATTTGGTCTATGAAGTTTTACCCATTTTTCATTCAAAAATCCGAAATTAAAGATGAAATTAAGAGGAGATTCATGGAAATTGGTCTAAATCGAGTGAGAAGCACTTACCCAAGTCGCCCAGGTGAAAATCCCTTCAAAAATTGCCAAGAGCCGAGCTCTAGAAGTCAAAATGTGATAAAATGGTGAAACCCTCGAATTTGGGATTTAATTCTGTCTGCCCAGCGATTTGTTCATCGCGATCGCGGAACAACGATCGCGATCGCATAGAGGAAATTCGAGAAGGCCCAGAAATGTACATCGCGAACGCGATGACGAGAACGCGAACGCGGAGAAGAGAAAAATAGTGCTTGGCGATCGCGGAAGCATGAATGCAAACGCGTTGAAGGAAAATATCGAGGTCCAGAAGTTGCTCTACGCGAATGCGTGAAAGCGTCCGCGAACGCGAAGAGCGGACATAGCAGAGGTACGCGAACGCGAGGTAGTCTATGCGAACGCGAAGAGGAAATAAACTGGGCTTCGCGAATGCGGAAGGAGTTATGCGAACACGCAGAGGAAAATATCCAGGTGGGCAAAGTAAGGCATCGCGATCGCGGGAGATGCTTCGCGATCGCGTAAGAGGGTATCAGAAGCAGCAGTTTCAGCATTTCAAAAATGGAAGAAAATAACCCGTAGCCCATACGAAACACACCCGAGGCTCCCGGAACCCCGTCTAATCACACAAACAAGTCATATAACCCAACACGGACTCGCTCGAAGTTTCAAATCACATCAAACAACATCAAAACGACGAATCAAACCAAAAATCAAGCTTATGAACTTCCAAATCTTCAAAATATGCTTTCGATCAAAAACCTAACCAAATCACGTCCGAATGACCTGAAATTTTACACACGCATCCCAAATGACATGACGGAGCTACTACAACTTCCGAAATTCCATTCCGACCCTCAGATCAAAATCTCACTATCGGACCGGAAACTTCAAAAATTCTAACTTCGACATTTCAAGCCTAATTTAGCTACGGGCCTCTAAAACGCGTTCCGAACACGCTCCCAACCCCGAAATCACCTAACGGAGCTAACGGAACCATCAGTTTCCCATTCTGAGGCCGTCTTCACACTGTTTCGACTACGAGCAACTTTCCAACACTTAAGCTCTCATTTAGGGACTAAGTGTCCCAAAACTCTCCGAAACTCAAAACCGAACGTCCCGGCAATTTAAATTAGCAGAAATAGACTTGGGGAAGGCAGTTAATAGGGGATCGGGGCGTTAATTCTTAAGACGACCGGCCGGGTCGTCACATCCTCCTACACTTAAACATTCGTTCGTCCTCGAACGAGCATAGAGACATACCTGAAGTCCTCAAGTCACTGAGTGCGCACTGCCAACATACACCGGGGGTGATCCCATGTCACCCCAATCCACTTAAGCCTGATGACACCATCTCAACTGAAATTTAACATTTCTAGCAATACCAATAGGCCTTCAAGCCAGAATTCTCACCTCCCATCCGTTTCCAAAAGACCCGATCCTAAATCCATATCCGGTGTCAGTCGCAACCAGCTATTTCAATACAAGCCAACACACACAGGGTACAACCACACAACATGACACATCACACATAGGCCCACAATAACATTTCTGATAGCAATACTTGCCCGAGATCAAATCCGTACCGGCCATAAGCCTCATATTCAACAGGAGCTCTTTTCAAATCTCCACAACACTAGCGATGATACAATAACCACGAAAACCGCATAACAAAACACCTGAATAACCAATCTCAGCCAACACCAACGGGTACACACCCCACAAGCTAAAACTCAAGAAGCATAGAACGGAAATGACTGAATATGAGAAAGGAAACACATAAGGGAACTAACAAACAAATCAAACTAGCACAAATTCTTCTAAAACACAAATTGACAAAAACATCTAACAAGAAAGAATGAAAGCATATAGAAGACTCACAAGGATCTTATACTGATATAACTCTCACCGCAGTGTACAGCCCGGTCTCAACATATCAAATCACCTGAAATCACGAGGGTCCCTCCCTCAACACTGAATCACAAGTAGGGCACACATCAACCCATCTAGAGACTCTCACTAGATCAATTCCGTCTACAAATTACAACACAGGCTGGCTCCCATACTGGTGGAGCATAGAAATCACAGCTCGTAACCAAGAATACTCAGTGCTCACATCAAACCTACCGAAACAGACAACATGAATTTACTACTAGCCTCATAACTCTCGACAACAGCTAGAAACGGACGATAGACACGGCTATCACTCATAAAACCTACCAACGGGATAATCACATAAACATAGTGCAAATCATGAAATGCACCCCTAACTGGAATCAACAAATAAGGGAGCTCACCCCGATAAGCAGAACTGTGATGAACTACAGATAGTGGCCCCTATAACAAACCGAATCTGTACCTGAATGACATTTAACCGGCGCACCGGCCTCAAGCCTACTATATGAAACACATCAACGAGCCGGGCCTCCCCCTCTTGGGCGCCCTCTACCTGCCTGAATACCCTGCCGTGACACATTGGTCCGAAGTCTGGGACAATCTCTCACCATGTGGCTAGTATCTCCACACTCAAAGCACCCTCTCTGCTGACGAGGCGGTGGGAACTGTGCGATACGGGTACTCCGAGACCCATGAGCACCTGAGTCACCATGCAGAGTCTGAAGCGCGAACTGAATTGGTGACCCGCAAAACCTCTACCATGACGCACCCTGCCTCAAAAATAAGGACCAGTATACCTCCCCGATCTATGAGGCCTCCTCGCCTCCTCCAACTCTCTCTCCTGATCTCGTCTGCCCCCTCTCTCGTGGCCCTGCTGCCCTCTCTCTCTCTAGCATGCATACCCTCTATCCTCCTAGCAATGTTCACCACCTGCTGATACGGAATATCCATCTCCAACTCACGGGCCATGCTGGACCTGATGCTAGGAATAAGCCCCTCAATGAACCGACGAACCTTCTCGCGAACAGTAGAAACCAAGGCTGAGGCATGTCTAGCCAAACTGGTGTAACGGACAGCATACTCCGAGACGGTCATAGCACCCTGGCGCAAATGCTCAAACTCCGCGCGCCATGCATCCCTGAGGCTCTGAGGAACAAACTCTCTCAGAAACATATCTGAAAACTGGGTCCAAGTCAGTGAAGCTGCCTCGTCTGGGCTGTCTAACTCATAGGTGCGCCACCAATCATAGGCGGCTCCTCGAAGCTGAAAAGTAGTGAAAGAAACCCCGCTCGATCCAGAGATACCCATAGTACGGAGAATACGATAACACTCATCAAGAAACCCCAAGGCATCGTCTGATGCTAATCCACTGAACACCGGAGGATCATACTTCTTGAACCTCTCTAGTCTCATCTGCTCCTGCTCGGAAGCCGCTGCCATGCCCTCGGGCTGAACTGGTGCCACAGGCGGCGCAGGAATAATCTCTGGGACCTGCTCAACATGCGCTCGCTGCTCAGGAGTGCGGGCGGCGGGAGTCTGTGCTCCTCCCCTGGCCTGGGATGTGGCGGCAGCAAGGGGAAGCAATCCTGCCTGAGCCAAAGTGGTGAACATACTCATGAACTGTGCCAAAGTCTCCTGAAGGGCTGGAGTAGTAGTAGCAGTAGGCGTGTCAGGTGCCTGGGCTCCGGCTGGATCTGCTGCACCACGTGCGCGTCCTCGAACTCTACCCCGGCCCCGACCTCCGACGGCTGCAGCAGGGGGTGCGGGTGCCTGATCACCTCGGGTAGTACGCGTCCTCACCATCTGTGAGAGAGTAGAAGACAGAGGTTTAGGATTGTAGACGTCAAAAAATCTCGCACGACAGGGAAATCAAATGAAGTGGAATTTTCCTAACGGTTACATAGCCTCTCGCAGATAAGTACAGACGTCTCCGTACCGATTCACGAGACTCTAATAAACCGGCTTGTGATCTGTCACTCCTATGAGCCTAGGGCTCTGATACCTACTTGTCACGACCCCAGTTCGCCCTCCGTGAACATGTCGTGACGGCACCTAGTCCCTATGACTAGGTAATCCTAACAATGCGGAAATATAATAATTGCGGAAAAATAAGTAAAACTGAACTAGTAAAGTAAACGGTGTTTAATGCCGCTTGGCACGTACCACAACATCTCAAGCTAAAACATTTCCAAAACCCGGAAACTCACAAATCACAAGCTAAGGGATACATAAGAGGCTCTGACTCAAGAATATCTATACAAAGGAGAAATGCTGAAAGAGCTATACTTATTACAGAAAGCTAGAAAGGGACTCCTCGGTCTGCGGACGTAGCAGATATACCTCGAAGTCTCTACCGATACGCCTCCTTCCAAGGCTGACAGAACTGAGTGGGAGTACCTGTATCTGCACAACAAAAATGTGCAGAAGAGTAGCATGAGCACACCACGGCGGTGCCCAGTAAGTATCAAGACTAACCTCGGTGGAGTAGTGACGAGGAACAGTCAAGGCACCTAGCGGTCAATAACGAGTATAANCACAAGCGCAAACTCCCTTATTGAGAAAGATAATGAAGTACCATTGACGTGTATAGCAAATACATTGTCAGGAGTTCCTTCTAACTGGAGAGCCATGAAGCATCTGAAGAGTTGATGTTGGACTTCACAACGCTTCATTTGAAGGAAATTTTCAAAACAAGTATTACCCAGTTGGTTGTACTGCCCTGGAGAAAGATTTTCTTTTAGCTCAGAGAATATGTCAGTGTTAGTATATACACTGATATGCGGTGCAAATATAGGTTGTTTTTTCACAAACAACTTAATTCCCTGCATTTAACAAATGTAAAATACATATAAATACAACTGAATACAACACATATTTCATAAATATAACTGACATGAATAAATATGAATAGAACTAAAATCAACTTAATACAACACATATTTCATAGTAAACTGAATACAACACATATGTCATAATACAACTGAAATGAATACAACACATTTTTCATAAGCCAACTGACATGAATATATATGAATACAACTGACAACTATAAATACATATGAATATAACTGACAACTATAAATACAACTGACAACTATAAATACATATGAATACAACTGACAACTATAAATACATATAAATACAACTGACAACTATAAATACATATGAATACAACTGACAACTATAAATACATATGAATATAGCTGACATGAAAATCCTTATAAATACAACTATAAGAATACATCAGAATACAACGGACAAATCTGTATTATTAATTTCTATAAGTACAAAAATACATTGAATATCCTTTTTGAACAGAGAACACAACCGTTGTATACATATAAATACAGATGAATACAAGAATAATACAGATGAATACATCATAAAATACTTTTTCTTCAAGTGTATCCGAGCTTTTACTTGCTTCAACCTCCTTCCCCTTGACAGATGAAGCTGGAGAAATATGTTTTTTCCTTTTTTCCGCAATGGGAAGTCTTGTTTCCTTCAATGATTGCTCAACTTGGCTTTGTTTGAAATTGTCATGTCGAGATTTTGTTCTCTTCTCCAATGCCAAATTTTTGGCTATACCTGCATCCAATTCCCCTTGAATGATTTGCAAGGAGAAAGAGGGCCATCAAAATTGAGAATTTTAGTGGGTATACCTCTAGTAAAAAACTTGCTGGGTGTATTCTCAGGCATTTTGAGAATACGCTTGGATACTGTTGATTAGAGAAAATTTGGTGAGTAGAGATGTTGTGAAAAAGCAAAAACAGCGAAAATCAAAAAAATTAAATACTTACCACACTAAATATAGAAACAAATGAGTAGAATCTAGAGGAGATTAGGGTTTACGCCGAGATTGGGGGAAGGAGGAAGCAGCGGTGTGGGTGAGGAGGTTTCTTTGATTTTGAGCGTGATTTGGAGCGTGATTTTGAACGTGTGTTTAGAAGTTGTATGAAAAGCGGTAAGTATGAGAGAGAGAAAAATCGGAGGATGGAGAGAGAAAAATAAAACATAGCGTATTAAGTGGCTTAAGTGTAGGATATAACCAAAATTAGAAAATTTGCTATAACCCATAAAAGGTATCTATAGGAGGTAATTTATTTAAACGGTATTTATTTTAAATAAATAGGGGGTTAACCTTTGCTATAGGAGGTAAAAATTGCTCATACAGCTCACAAAATAGTAGACTGTGGTCTATATTTAGAGAAATGTCGTTCGCCTTTTTTATATTTTAAAAATATATTTTACATCGGATAAAATTGTAAATCAAATAAGTTTTTTCCAAAATTTTACATCGGATAAAATTGTAAATATTTTACATCAAATAAAATTTACCCTTTTTGTTAAATTCGTTTATTTCTCAAAATTTTCTACGACATTAGGTTTTTGGGAAGAGTGTTTATTTTTGGAAAAAAGTAATAATTAATTTGCGATAAAAAATTAATTATCGTAATTTAATTTACAAAAATACCTAAATTACCTCAATAACAATTCATGTTAAAAAAACTAATAATTTAACTTTAAAAATAAGAATTAGTTACGAAATTTATCTTGTAGCTGGTCAATTTTTTTTATTAATCTGTCATTAGCGATAATTTTTTATTATTTAACTAGATAATTTTTTCATCACTAACTTATTGTTTTATGTAATTGACTTGTCTAGAATACATGGCATTTAGACGATTATTTTGATATGAAACTAATATAAAAGAACACTGTCACGACCCGGATTTCCCTCCCTCGGGAGTCGTGATGGCGCCTACTATTGGAAGCTAGGCAAGCCAAAACTTAACTACTTAATTCATTAACAAATTACTTCTTTTTAACAAATATAAGCGATGACATGAAATCAGCGGAACTTTAAATAATTAAGCGGAAGGTAACAATAAAATATCTGGAATCAACGTCTGCAACAACTTCTAAAAAACTCAAATACCCAAAATCTGGTGTCACAGTATCACAGACTATCTAAGATTACAACATACAAGGTCTGAAAAATAACAATACACTGTTTCTGAATAAAAGAGAAGGAAACAGGAAATAGAGATAGAGGGAGACTCCAGGGCCTGCGGACGCCTGCAGGTCTACCTTGGGTCTCCGGGTGAACTGAAGGAAGCCCTCCAACTACTGTCCGAAAGCTGCTCCAGGATCTGCACACAGTGCAGAGTGTAGTATCAGCACAACCGACCCCATGTGCTGGTAAGTGCCTAGCCTAACCTCGGCGAAGTAGTGACGAGGCTAGGACCAGACTACCAAATAAACCTGTGCAGTTTAAATACATACAGCGGAAAAAGAAATACAGAAATAACCAGTCAATGTGGGAAGGGGAAACATGCTGTGGGGGAGATAACAGTTCTGAATAGAAAGGCATCAAGTAAAGAGAGGAACATTACAACTCGATTATCAACAAGGAACATAAATCAACAGTTTGCACAGCATCACCCTTCGTGCTTTTACTCTCGTCCTCACCAAAATAATTATTTATCAAAGATGTGCACGGCATCACCCTTCGTGCTTTTACTCTCTCTCTTCACCATGTAATCAATATAATCAGCATGGAATGGTACATCGTGCGGTACGGCATCACCCTTCGTGTTTTACACTCTTTCCTCACAATATCAACAATGCACGACATCACCCTTCGTGCTTTAACACTCTTCCTCACCCAAACAACAATCACAAACAAGGGCAAGGGAATAAACAAGATCATATAGAAATCCCCGCAAGGGAACGACAATTAAACAATTAAATTCCAGCAAGAGAACAATAATTAAATAATTAAATCCCGGCAAGGGAACATTTCAATAACTCTTTATCTATCTTTTACTTATACTTCATAACTCACTTTACCACTTGAGCCAATGCTCCAAAGGGTTCAATCATGTCGTATACTTTCGCAATTCATAATATAGCTCGAGCCAATGCTCCAAGATGTTCAAAGGTCTCAATTCCTTCCACAAACTTTTCACAACAACTAGAAATCATCACCAAAGCATGAAGAATACAATGAAATCAAGATATTCACAATATAAAGACTCACGGTCATGCTAGACACCAACGTATAGATACTCGTCACCATGCCTATACGTCGTAAACAACGAATACCACATAGCAATTAGGACTCGACTCCTAATCCCTCAAGCTAAGGTTAGACCAAACACTTACCTCGAACTTCCACGACCAACTCAAGCCTCAAATACCGCCTTTCCTTTCGAATTTGTCTCCAACACAATCGAATCTATACATAATCGACTTAATAACATCAACAAATGCTAAACAATCCAATTCCAATGCTTAATTATAGCTTTCTAATCATTCTTCCCAAAAATTCAAAAATCGACCCCGGGCCCGCTTGGTCAAAACACGAGGTTCGGACCAAAATCAAATCACCCATTCACCCACGAGCCCAAATTTATAATTATTTCCAGAATTTGACCCCAAAACGAGGTCTAAATCACAATTAATCAAAAAGCCCTAGTTCTACCCAAATCCCTAATTTTCTACCCTTATTCACATGATTTAGGCCTAGAAATCTAATGGGTATTGATGGAAAATGAAGAAAATGAGTCTAAGATTACATACCTATGAGTTTGTGGTGAAATCCTCTTTCAAAAATCGCCCAATTTGGAGTTGAGATGAAGAAGTTATAAAATTTTGAAGAAGTCCCGTAATGGCTACTGTTTTAAAATCACTGGACAGGCCTTCATCGCGTTCGCGATGAGTCCAGCTTTGGTGGCCTTCGCGTTCACGACATCAGGCTCGCGTTCGCGGAGCTTTGGCTCCTCGAGCCTTTGCGTTCGCGGGCTAGTGGCCGCGTTCGCGATGCACAACTAGTGACCCCTCCCCTCAACCTTACGCATTCGCGAGTGGAAGGGACGCGTTCGCGAAGGGTCTTCCCCCCTCAGCTTCGCGTTCGCGTCTCAACCTTCACGTTCGCGAAGAAGAAAATGGGCTCCTGGGATTTTTGCCTTACGCGTTCGCGAGTGGGTCCACGCGAACACGAAAGGTAAAATCCCTGGGCACTAACAGCAGAAATCTACAGCTTTTCTCAAGTTCAAAACTTCCCGAAACACATCCGAAACACTCCCGAGCCCTCGGGGCTCCTAACCAAACACACGTACTAACTCAACAACATCATACGAACTTATCCGTGCGATCAAATCGCTAAAATAACCTCAATAACAATGAATCAAACCTCATAATCAAGAACTTTTTCTCAAACTTCATCATGTATCAAATTTAGCTATTTAGGTCTGAATCACGTCAATCGACGTCCGTTTTTCACCAAACTTTACAGAAACATCTTAAATCATATATAAGACCTGTAACGGGCGCCGGAACCAAAATACGGGCCCGATACCAACACATCCTAATCAAATTTCATTTCAAATTTCCTTAAACAATTTCAAAAAACAATTTCCTTTAAAAATTCATTTCTCGGGCTCGGGACCTCGGAATTCGATTCCGGGCATACGCCCAAGTCCCATATTTTTCTACGGACCCTCCAGGACCGTCAAATCATAGGTCCGGGTCCGTTTACCAAATATTTTGACCGAAGTCAAATTAATTTATTTTATAGTCAAAATTTATCATTTTCACAGATTTCACATTTAGGCTTTCCGGCTACGCGCCCGGACTGTGCACACAAATCGAGGTGATGCTAAATAAGGTTTTCAGGGCCTCGAAAACACAGAATGTAGTTTAAAAACAAGTGATGACCTTTTGGATCATCACATTCTCCACCTCTAAAACAACCGTTCGTCCTCGAACGGACATAAGAAGGAAGTACCTGAGTCGGGAAAAAGATGGGGATAACGGCTCCGCATATCGAACTCGGACTCCCAGGTCGATGCCTCAGGAGGCTGACCCCTCCACTGAACACGAAAAGAAGGAAAACTCTTCGACCTCAACTGACGAACCTGCCGGTCTAGAATAGCCACCGGCTCCTCCTTATAAGACAAGTCCTTGTCCAACTCGACAGTGCTGAAGTCTAACACGTGGGAAGAATCGCCGTGATACCTCCGAAGCATGGACACATGGAACACTGGATGCACGGCTGATAAGCTCGGCGGCAATGCAAGTCTATAAGCCACCTCTCCCACTCGATCAAGAATCTCAAATGGACCAATGAACCTAGGGCTAAGCTTGCCCTTCTTCCCAAATCTCATCACGCCCTTCATAGGCGACACTCGGAGTGATACCCGCTCACCGACCATAAAAGCCACATCTCGAACCTTGCGGTCTGCATAACTCTTTTGCCTGGACTGAGCTGCACGAAGCCTATCCTGAATAATCTTGACCTTGTCCAAGGCCTCCTGACTCAGATCCGTACCCAACATCCGAGCCTCTCCCGGCTCAAACCACCCAACCGGAGACCGACACAGCCTACCATATAAAGCCTCATAAGGAACCATCTGAATGCTCGACTGGTAGCTGTTGTTGTAGGCAAACTCTACTAAAGGCAAAAACTGATCCCACAAACCTCCAAAGTCAATGACACAAGCTCGGAGCATATCCTCCAAAATCTGAATAGTCCGCTCGGATTGTCCGTCCGTCTGGGGATGAAATGCTGTGCTCAACTCAACCCGTGTGCCCAACTCTCGCTGAACTGCTCTCCAGAAACGCGAGGTAAACTGCGTACCCCGGTCCGAAATGATAGACACGGGCACACCATGAAGGCGAACAATCTCCCGGATATAGATCTCATTTAACCTCTCAGAAGAATAGGAGACTGCCACAGGAATGAAATGCACTGACTTGGTCAGCCTATCAATAATGACCCATACTGCGTCAAACTTCTTCCGAGTCTGCGGGAGTCCATAACGAAGTCCATAGTGATCCGCTCCCACTTCCACTCGGGAAGCTCAATCCTCTGAAATAAACCACCAGGCCTCTAATGCTCGTACTTAACTTGCTGACAATTCAAACACCGAGCTACATATGCAACAATATCCTTCTTCATCCTACGCCACCAATAATGCTGCCGCAAATCCTGATACATCTTTGCGGCGCCCGGTTGAATAGAGTACCGGGAGCTATGGGCCTCCTCTAAAATCAACTCTCGGAGCCCATCCACATTAGGCACACAAACTCGACCTTGCAATCTCAAAACTCCATCATCATCTAAGGTAACCTGCCTGGCACCTCCGTGCTGCACCGTGTCTCTAAGGACACACAAATGGGGATCATCATACTGCTGATCACGGATACACTCCAATAATGAAGAACGAGCGACCGTACAAGATAACACACGACTGGGCTCAGAAACATCCAATCTCATGAACTGATTGGCCAAAGCCTCAACATCCAAGGCAAGCGGCCTCTCACCGACCGGAATATAAGCAAGACTGCCCATACTAGCTGACTTCCTACTCAAAGCATCGGCCACCACATTGGCCTTCCCCGGATGATATAAAATGGTGATATCATAATCCTTCAATAACTCCAACCACTTCCTCTGCCTTAAATTCAACTCCTTTTGCTTGAACAAATACTAAAGACTCTTGTGATCCGTGAATACCTCACATGCCACGCCATACAGATAATGCCTCCAAATCTTCAATGCGTGAACTATGGCTGCCAACTCCAAAGCATGAACCGGATAGTTCTTCTCATGAATCTTCAACTGCCGCGAAGCATAGGCAATGACCCTGCCATCCTGCATCAACACTGTACCAAGCCTAATACGGGAAGCATCACAATAAACTGTATAAGGCCCTGAACCTGTGGGCAAAACCAACACTGGTGCCGTAGTCAGAGCTGTCTTGAGCTTCTGAAAGCTCGCCTCACACTCATCCGACCACTTGAACTGGGCACCCTTTTGGGTCAACCTGGTCATCGGGGCTGCAATAGATGAAAACCCCTCCACGAACCGACGATAGTAGCCTGCCAATCCCAAGAAACTCCGAATCTCTGTAGTTGATGCTGGTCTAGGCCAATTCTTGACTGCCTCAATCTTCTTCGGATCAACCTGAATACCCTCTACTGACGCAACATGACCCAGAAATGCAACTGAACTCAACCAGAACTCACACTTCGAGAACTTTGCATATAACTGACTATCCCTCAGAGTCTGAAGAAGCACTCTAAGGTGCTGCTCGTGCTCCTCCTGGCTGTGGGAATATATCAATATGTCATCAATGAAGACTATCACGAACGAATCCAAATAAGGCCTGAACACTCGGTTCATCAAATCCATAAAAGCTGCTGGGGCATTTGTCAACCCGAATGGCATAACCAAGAACTCATAATGCCCGTACCGAGTGTGGAAAGCTGTCTTAGGGACATCGGATTCCCTAATCCTCAACTGATGGTAGCCCGATCGCAAGTCAATCTTTGAAAATACCTTGGCACCTCGAAGCTGGTCGAACAAATCATCAATCCTCGGCAGCGGATACTTATTCTTGATTGTAACCTTGTTCTATTACCGGTAATCAATACATATTCTCATTGACCCATCATTCTTTTTAACAAACTACACCGGCGCACCCCAAGGCAAAACACTGGGCCTAATGAAACCCTTCTCAAGCAAATCTTGCAACTGTTCCTTTAAATCTTTCAACTCAGGCGGGGCCATACGATACGGCATGATAGAAATGGGCTGAGTGCCCGGAGCCAAATTAATGCAAAAGTCAATATCCCTTTCGCGTGGCATACCTAGCAGGTCTGAAGGGAAAACATCAGGAAACTCACGAACAACGGGCACAGAATCAATAGAAGGAACCTCAGCGCTGGAATCACGAACATATGCCAAATAGGCCAAACACCCCTTCTCGACCATACGCCAAGCCTTCACATACGAGATAACACTGTAGGTAGAATGACCAGGAGTCCCTCTCCACTCTAAACGAGGCATACCCGGTAAAGCTAAGGTAACAGTCTTGGCATGACAGTCCAAGATAGCGTAAGGTGATAGCCAGTCCATCCCCAATATAATATCGAAGTCAACCATGTCTAACAACAACAAATCTACACGAGGCTAAGACCCCAATCACCACAATACAAGACGATGGACTCGATCGGCCACAATAGAATCACCCACTGGTGTAGACACATAAATAGGAACACTCAATGCATCACTAGGCATGACCAGGTACGGAGCAAAATAAGATGACACATACGAATACGTAGACCCTGGATCAAATAACACTGAAGCATCTCTATCACAAACCAGAACTGTACCTGTAATAACTGCATCTGAAGCCTCAGCCTCGGGCCTGGCCTGAAGAGCATAACATCGGGGCTAGGCCTCACCACCCTGAACCACATCTCTGGGTCGGCCTGCTGCTAGCTGGCCTCCATCTCTAGCGGCCTGAGCTCCACCTCTAGTACCTCTACCTCCACCTCTAGCACCTCTACCCCACCTCTAGCTGGCTGGGCAGGCTGTGGAACATTTGGTGCCTGTACCATGGCACGAGAACCCTGATGCTGAGGGCTGCTCGGTGTACGAGGGCAAAATATGGCAATGTGACCCGGATCACCACAAGTGTAACAAGCCATCGACTGTTGAGATTGCTGGCCCTGGCGACCTGAATGACCACCCCGAAAAATCTGAAGCGGCGGTGCACTGATAGGAGCAGGTGGTGTACTATAGGACTGCTGATCAGAATACTGCATCTGGGGAACAAGGCTACCTGAAGCTCTATGAGAAACTTGAAGTGCTGACTGAAAAGGCCTAGGAAGATGGCCTCTACCATATGAATCTCTGCCTCCAGACGAGGCACCACTGAATCTGCCTGACTGACGGGGTCTCTTGTCTGCCCTGTGACCACCCCTTGTGATAAAACCATCTCAACTCTCCGGGCCACATTGGCCGCCTCCTGGAAGGATATCTCACTCCCAGCCTCTCTTGCCATCTGGAGACGAATTGGCTGAATGAGTCCATCAATAAACTGTCTCACTCTCTCCCTCTCAGTGAGAAGTATAATAAGGGCATGTCGAGCCAAATCTATAAATCTGGTCTCGTACTGGGTGACAATCATGGATCCCTGCTGAAGGCGCTCGAACTGTCTCCGATAGGCCTCTCGCTGTGTCATAGGGAGAAACTTCTCCAGAAATATCTGTGTGAACTGCTCCCAGGTCAAGGTTGGTGATCCTGCTGGTCAAGCTAAGCAATAATCCCTCCACCAAGTCTTGGCGGATCCAGACAAGCGAAATGTAGCAAAATCAACTCCATTGGTCTCAATAATACCCATGTTCCGAAGAACCTCGTGACAACTGTCCAGATAATCCCGAGGATCCTCAATAGATGCACCGCTGAAGGTAGTAGTGAAGAGCTTGGTAAACCCGTCCAATCTCCACAAAGCATCGACGGACATGGCTGCACCATCGCCAGTCTGAGCTACCACACCCGGCTGAATCGCTCCAACTGGCTGAGCTGCTGGAGTCTGAAACTGGGGAGCTACCTGCTCCGGAGTGCGAGTAGCAGGAGTCTGGGCTCCTCCTCCAGCCTCAGAGACGGCTGGTGCTACATGAAGTAAACCTACCCTGGTGACACTCTCCATGAGGCCCGCTAGACGGACCAGAGCATCCTGAAGAATTGGGGTGGCAATAAACCCCTCTGGGACCTGAGCTGGGCCCAACGGAACTGCTGGAGTCGGAACCTCGTCATCAAAGTCAACCTGAGGCTCCGCTGCTGGTGCTGCTGCTCGGGGCTGAGCCTTGCCCCTACCTCGGCCTCTAGCCCGGCCTCGCCCTCTGCCCCTCGTGGGAGCTGCTGCTGGGGGCTCAGGCTGCTGATCGGTAGATGAGGAAGCGCGTGTTCTCGCCATCTGCGATAGAATAGAGTAGAAATTTGATTAGTATTGAGAAACCAAACCGCACGACAAGAAAGAACAATTGCGAAATTTTTCCTAACTCGGTAGCCTCTAGGGAATAAATACAGACGTCTCCGTACCGATCCCTCAGACTCTACTAAGCTTGTCTGTGAACTGTGAGACCCATGTAACCTAGAGCTCTAATACCAACTTGTCACGACCCGGATTTCCCTCCCTCGGGAGTCGTGATGGCGCCTACTATTGGGAGCTAGGCAAGCCAAAACTTAACTACTTACCTCGTTAACAAATTACTTCTTTTTAACAAATATAAGCGATACCATGAAATCAACGGAACTTTAAATAATTAAGCGGAAGGTAACAATAAAATATCTGGAATCAACGTCTGCAACAACTTCTAAAAACCTCAAATACCCAAAATCTGGTGTCACAATATCGCAGACTATCTAAGATTACTACATACAAGGTCTGAAGAATAACAGTACACTGTTTCTGAATAAAAGAGAAGGAAATTGGAAATAGAGATAGAGGGAGACGCCAGGGCCTGCGGACGCCTGCAGGTCTACCTTGGGTCTCCGAGTGAACTAAAGGAAGCCCTCCAACTACTGTCCGAAAGCTGCTCCAGGATCTGCACACAGTGCAGAGTGTAGTATCAGCACAACCGACCCCATGTGCTGGTAAGTGCCTAGCCTAACCTCGGCGAAGTAGTAACGAGGCTAGGACCAGACTACCAAATAAACCTGTGCAGTTTAAATACATACAGCGGAAAAAGAAATACAGAAATAACAAATCAATGTGGGAAGGGGAAACATGCTGTGGGGGAGATAACAGTTCTGAATAGAAAGGCATCAAGTAAAGAAAGGAACATTACAACTCGATTATCAACAAGGAACAAAAATCAACAGTTTGCACGGCATCACCCTTCGTGCTTTTACTCTCGTCCTCACCAAAACAATTATTTATCAAAGATGTGCACGGCATCACCCTTCGTGCTTTTACTCTCTCTCCTCACCATGTAATCAATATAATCAGCACGGAATGGTACATCGTGCGGCACGGCATCACCCTTCATGCTTTACACTCTTTCCTCACAATATCAACAATGCACGACATCACCGTTCGTGTTTTAACACTCTTCCTCACCCAAACAACAATCACAAACAAGGGCTAGGGAATAAACAAGATCATATAGAAATCCCGACAAGGGAACAACAATTAAACAATTAAATTCCGGTAAGGGAACAACAATTAAATAATTAAATCCCGGCAAGGGAACATTTCAATAGCTCTTTCTCTATCTTTCACTTATACTTCATAACTCACTTTACCACTTGAGCCAATGCTCCAAAGGGTTCAATCATGTCGTATACTTTTACAATTCATAATATAGCTCGAGCTAATGCTCCAAGATGTTCAAAGGGCTCAATTCCTTCCACAAAATTTTCACAACAACTAGAAATCATCACCAAAGCATGAAGAATACAATGAAATCAAGATATTCACAATATAAAGACTCACGGTAATGCTAGACACCAACGTATAGATACTCGTCACCATGCCTATACATCGTACACAACGATACCACATAGTAATTAGGACTCGACTCCTAATCCCTCAAGCTAAGGTTAGACCAAACACTTACGTCGAACTTTCACGGGCAACTCAAGCCTCAAATACCGCCTTTCCTTTCAAATTTGGCTCCAACACAATCGGATCTATACATAATCGACTTAATAACATCAACAAATGCTAAACAATCTAATTCCAATGCTTAATTATAGCTTTCTAATCATTCTTCCCAAAAACCCAAAAATCGACCCCGGGCCCGCTTGGTCAAATCACGAGGTTCGGACCAAAATCAAATCACCCCTTCACCCACGAGCCCAAATATATAATTATTTCCAGAATTTGACCCCAAAACGAGGTCTAAATCACAATTAATCAAAAAGCCCTAGTTCTACCCAAATCCCTAATTTTCTACCCTTATTCACATGATTTAGGTCTAGAAATCTAATGGGTGTTGATGGAAAATGAAGAAAATGAGTCTAAGATTACATACGTATGAGTTTGTGGTGAAATCCTCTTTCAAAAATCGCCCAATTTGGAGTCGAGATGAAGAAGTTATAAAATTTTGAAGAAGTCCCGTAATGGCTACTGTTTTAAAATCACTGGACAGTCCTTCATCGCGTTCGCGATAGGCCTGTCGCGTTCGCGATGAGTCCAGCTTTGGTGGCCTTCGCGTTCGCGACATCAAGCTCGCGTTCGCGGAGCTTTAGCTCCTCGATCCTTCGCGTTCGCGGGCCAGTGGTCGCGTTCGCGATGCACAACTGGTGACCCCTCCCCTCAACCTTACGCGTTCGCGAGTGGAAGGGACGCATTCGCGAAGGGTCTTCCCCCCTCAGCTTCGCGTTGCATCTCAACCTTCGCGTTCGTGAAGAAGAAAATGGGCTCCTGGGATTTTTGCCTTACGCGTTCGCGAGTGGGTCCACGCGAACGCGAAGGGTAAAATCCCTGGGCACTAATAGCAGAAATCTGCAACTTTTCTCAAGTTCAAAACTTCCCGAAACACATCCGAAACACTCCCGAGCCCTCAGGGCTCCTAACCAAACACACGTACTAACTCAACAACATCATACGAACTTATCTGTGCGATCAAATCGCCAAAATAACCTCAATAACAATGAATCAAACCTCAAAATCAAGAACTTTTTCTCAAACTTCATCAAGTATGAAATTTAGCAATTTAGGTCCGAATCACGTCAAACGACGTCCGATTTTCACCAAATTTTACAGAAACATCTTAAATCATATATAAGACCTGTACTGGGAGCCGGAACCAAAATACGGGCCCGATACCAACACATTCTAATCAAATTTCATTTCAAATTTCCTTAAACAATTTCAGAAAATAATTTCCTTTAAAAATTTATTTCTCGGGCTCGGGACCTCGGAATTCGATTCCGGACATACGCCTAAGTCCCATGTTTTCCTACGGACCCTCCGGGACCGTCAAATCACGAGTCCGGGTCCGTTTACCAAAAATGTTGACCGAAGTCAAATTAATTCATTTTATAGTCAAAATTTATCATTTTTCACAGATTTTCACATTTAGGCTTTCCGGCTACGCGCCCGGACTGTGCATGCAAATCGAGGTGACGCTAAATGAGGTTTTCAGGGCCTTGGAAACACAGAATGTAGTTTAAAAACAAGTGATGACCTTTTGGGTCATCATAAACACTAAACTTTCAAAATCATCTTGGTTGTTTCATGCTTAGCCTCTACTTTTTTTACTAAATAAGCTCAATATTTATCATTTTCAAGAGCTTATATTTTTAAAAAATTATTTTTAAGGGCTTATATTTTTATAATTTTATATGCATCGTACAAGGTACGCGCGCATCGCGCGTATACTAAAACTAGTTGTTATAAATAAAATTGTATTTAAGGTGAATGTCTATAATTTAGAGAGATTCTAGGGTTTGTTAATTTGTGGCAAAGTCACTTTTTCCTTATAAATTGAGGGGTTCTATTCCATTGTAATTCATCCAAATTAATAAAAAAAATCTCTCTACTTTTCTCTGCTATACTCCTTTCTTCTTTTATTATGTTATAACACATTATCAGTATGATACTCCAACCAATTGAGTAGAGTCTTTGGGATATGTGCATGGTGCTCAACTTATACATAATATTGAGCATAATGATTGTCAATTATTCCATGAACTTCCTCAGGAATAAATTTTGGATTAAAGGTAAGTATTTTACCTTATTGTTCTCTTTTAAATTCTTGAAATTCTATAATTTAATTTTAAATACAAGTAAAGACAATAAATTTTGATTATAACTCTAATAGAGTTTGTAAGAAATTATAACCACGCGAATGTCGCGCCCCCTTTTTCTCACGAAATCGGGTTTATGACATTTGGAAGGACAACTCGTTCCCTTTTGGGAATTGGGTTTAAGATAATTGGAGAGTCGCCACCTAATGATTTAAGTGCGTTAGGTCACTAAGAAGGGTTTTTGTTTGGATAACCAGAGATTGGGTAAGGGCTTGAAATTATTCCAAGGGGAAGGTGTTAGGCACCCCTCAGAATCCACTAGTGTGGTTGCTGGCCAAGCTATTGTTGTGACTTTAAGTACAAATAGCAAGTAAGACTTTCAAATAAGAGGGGATTTCACATAATGGTTGCAAATTGATGAAGCTAAAAGAAACGGAAGGAAAGCTGAATTTTGAGAAAAACGGTTTGAAATTTGAAAGTAAACAATGAAATAAACAAGTAAAAGAGAGAGGGGTCCTAGGTTTATAAATAATATGGATCACCCCACACAACACCCGGTAATCACTTATATATGTGGTGTTATCGCGTGGTCATCATATCCATATCTACCCTTTCGCACCCCGTTAAGGTATTAAAGCGCGGAATAGTCTCTTTTCTTATTGCATGCTATTACCCGCCCTAATCCTATCAGTCCCGGAGGCATTTAGGACTACTAATCCTAAAGGGAAGGGATGTTGGGCTTTTATAGCATCAAAGGTAAAAATACTAAGGCGACAAGCAAGAACACATATAACAAGTATGGGGAAAGCACACAAACAAATAAGGCTCAAACAGGCCTCCTTAGATCAAAGAAAAACATATAGTTTAGCATGTCTTGCACGTACTGATTAAGGTCTGATTAAACTTAAAAGTTAAAGCAGGCCGATTATCACATATTTTCAGATAAGAAGTCCGAATTAGACCTGCCCGCTGGTTGTAATTGATAAAGACCGATTCAGTTTATAACTTTTACCCTAAGGCTTGCCTAAGTGTTAGACGGAACCTATAGGCATGATATCTACTGGTTTCAGAAATAAAGAAGAAAACTGATTGCAGATCGATTCAGGTATAAAGAAAGTTCCTAGTTAAAAAAAACGAGCACAAGTTCTACCATTGGTAATACGTTATTGCTGCTAGTTTTTAACTTACCAACGAATGAGGCGATTCAGATTTGAATTAGAACCCCTATAGGCATGCTTTCTATGTGTCTGTCAACTTAAAACGTTGTTATAGACATAGAAGAGTACAGAAATTCTATAATATGATATCTAAGCGTGACGTGATATCTGATTACATTTTTTCGGTTATTAGGACCTATAGATAAGTTTGCCTAGTGAAAAGCGGGTATGCAAGAATCAGAAAGGACCTATAGGCATATTCTCTACGTACGTGTGCAGGAGCTATATACGTAGTGTCTACATGAAAGTGCAAGATCCCTATAGACATGGTAGCTAAATGAGATGCAGAAGTTCTTATAGACATGGTAGCTAAATGAGATGCAGAAATCTTATAGACATGGTAGCTAAATGAGATGCAGAAATCTTATAGACATGGTAGCTAAATGAGATGCGGAAATCTTATAGGCATGGTAACTATATAAAAAATGCATAAGTCTTATAGGCAT
>NW_017672552.1:104126-118274 GCF_001879085.1 Nicotiana attenuata
ATAAAGCAAGGATGAGAGGGCAGGCAATTGAATCAAAATCATGTTCAGAAGTTTCAGAAAAGGACGGGCTTCTTCAACAACAGAACTCATGAAGAATATGATAGCAAAGTAACATGCAATCACAGTAGAAGGATTCAAAGAACATAATGGCAAATACTGATACGAACAGTAGAAAAAGCATGCTTAGAAGAAACTTAAACAGGGCTCAGTAGAAGGCAAACAGAGAAACTTAAAACTTAGCAGGAAAATACAGTAGAAGAACACAAGAACACCGGAAAAGTATAGCAGAAAAGCATATAGGTAAACACAGTAAGATAAACATATAAGAACATGGTAAAAATACAGTAGAGAAGTCTACGAGACCATAGTATAGGAAAACACAGTAAGAGAAGCATACAAAAGATAATATGAGAACACAGCAGAGGCAAACACACGAATAACAAAGAAGAAAAATCATAAAACACTTAAACACTTTCCAGAAAACCCTAAATCGGAAAAGAAGGCTGTTGAAAGTAATTTTCAAAATAAAAGTTAGGAAAATCGTTTGAAAACTAAAGTAGAGCATAGATACACAACAGATCTAAAAATAATCGGAGAAAAACCTCGAAGGGTTAGGGTTTCAGAAGAACCTTAGAATGAGAAAGGCTTTGAAAAGGTCATTGACCTGAGTTGGAGAAGTTAGAATCAGGCTCAGAAGACCAGGATACGCCGGAGCAAGGCCGAAGATGGTCGTGAAACCTCGAGCCGGCAAAGGTCTGGATGAAAACCTTCGAGGTCAGACCTCGAATCTTCAGGTGCCAGGCACATAGGAGTAAAAGGAGGTGAGTATAGGACTCCCATAGCCTGAGAAACCATGATTTCCGGTGGGTTTCACGGTGGAGGTGGTAGGAGACGATTAGGGTTCTAGGAAGGTTCGAGAGAGTTTGAGAGAAGGGGGTGTTTAGAGGCCGCTGAATAAGTAAAATGATTTTAGGGTTGGGGGGTTTGGAAATTAAAAAAGGAAGGGGAAATTGTGGCCGTTGATCAAAATGATCAACGGCCTGGATCAAAAGGGGAGCCGGGCGGGTTTTTTTAATTGGGTCATGGGCGGGTAAATTTAGGATTTGGTCCGGTCCAATTGGGATTGAAATTGGGTTAGCTAGGGTGGTCGATTTGGGCTACTTGAAATGAAATAGGGCTAGATTTTAAATAGCCACTTTTTCCCTTTTTATTTTATAAAAATAGTAAAATAATTTCTGAAAATAAATTAAAGGTGCTAAATTAATTAACAATACATAAATATTAAATTAAAAATACTGGAATTAATTTTATAATTATAAACGCAATTAATTCTTAAAATAGGCTAATATTGCAATTATATGCAATTTAGCTTTAAAAATACTAAATAAATTTGAAAAAATGTGTAAAAATCACCTTAGCTATATTTTGGGATAAATATGAGAATAATATAAATTAATCACCAAAATGATAATTTGAGGAATAATTATTGGTTTTTATACTGCTAAAATAGGGCAATAAATCGAATAAAAATCTTTTAAAAATTAGAAAAAATACTAAAATATTTGGACACACTTATATATGTATACATATGCTATTTTGAAAGTATTTTGCACATTTTAGGAATAATTATTGGTTTTTAACTAAGAACAATGAACCTATTTGAGATTTAAGGTGCCGCTCGACACATGCCACAACAATTCTCGAAGCTAACAAAACTCCCAAAACCCGGAAACTCACAAATCACAAGCTAAGGGATACATAAGAGGCTCTGACTCCACAATGTCTATACAAATGACAAAATACTGAAGGAGCTATACTTATTACAGAAAGCTGGAAAGGGGCTCCTCGGTCTGCGGACGTAGCAGATATACCTCGAAGTCTCTACCGATACGCCTCCTTCCAAGGCTGACAGAACTGAGTGGGAGTACCTGTATCTGCACAACAAAAATGTGCAGAAGAGTAGCATGAGCACACCACGGCGGTGCCCAGTAAGTATCAAGACTAACCTCGGTGGAGTAGTGACGAGGATCAGTCAAGACACCTACCGTTCAAATAAACAGTATAATCATAGGAATAATGGAAACAGTATATAAATATGTAAAGACTGCATGAATGACTAAGAATGCTACAATTCACAATAAGGGGAAAAGGGCAACAAGTAACGACGAGAATATAATAAATGATGATACGAAATGACGGCAGAGTCACAATCCAAATCCTAAGGTCACAACATAGCAAGGGGAAAACCAGTCAATAACTCATATCCTACAATGATGTCCACATAAGGTCTTATTCAACCCTTTCAACAATTTTACCAAGTTTCGGACAAACCACAACTCACGAGAACCTAGCATCTGAAATCTAACACTTGGCATCCTGTGCCCCATCAATCTCACGGTCATGCTGACAACTCACTGGCTAACTAGGGCCACTCTCACGTGTAAAATGGATAAACGAGGGCGTACCTCCACCCTTAGCAAAATCAGGAGGAATTCACCTCTAATAGGAGTGTTCAGCTATGTGTATGCTTGTGCAAGTGTTTCTAACAAGAATTCTACCAACTAGTAAACATGAAAAGGAGAACGGACCGCACGTACGATGTTTCCTCACAACTTCCAAGCGATAAAGCTCATACAGGTGAGCAATCCACAATCACAATATTAAACAAATAGGAAATGCCTCCACAGGCCGTCACAATTCTTTACAATCAACCCCTGACATAGCCCACCTTATTTCGCCACGCGTGCAAATAATTAATATAATAGGTACCGCCTTATTTCGCCACACGTGCATCACAATGTTCCCACCTTATTCCGCCACATGCGCAACCCACATATAAGCATATAACATATCCCGCCTTATTACGCCGCATGTGAAAAACATCAATAGCAACAATAGCACGGCAAAGACCTCGTGCAACCCTTCAACAACAACCGCACGGCAGAGACCTCGTGCATCACAGTACCAACAGCCGCACGGCAGGATCCTCGTGCATCATAGTATCAATGACCGCATGGCAGAAACCTCGTGCATCATAGTATCAACGACCGCACGGCAGAAACCTCGTGCATCATAGTATCAACGACCGCATGGCAGAAACCTCGTGCATCATAGTATCAACGACCGCACGGCAGAAACCTCGTGCATCATAGTATCAACAACCGCATGGCAGAAACCTCGTGCATCATAGTATCAACGACCGCACAACAAATGACAATATATACAGTAACAAAGCAAGAGAATCAACTCAGGTATTTCCGTTCACCAAAAGATGGTACAACTAACTCATAAGGAACAATCGTAACAGAGAAATACTAAGCGCAATAAGAACAACTCAACAAGGGAAAAATAACACGAAACAACGATTCCATAATACTCAGTTCAACAACAAGGAAGTTAACATGAATCAAATAATTACAATTAAGGAAAATATCAAATAAACATAGGATATCTAACCTCTTTCCAATTAAGACCAATTAATTACACGAGAGATAGAAATAATGCTTTCCAGATAAAGACAAGCAGTTAGGAATGATAATGTGACTATAGAAGGGTAAATGTCTACCGTTAAACAAGTAAAGTCAATTAGGCAACAAGAATAACCAAAAAGGGTAGATAAATTCCAAGTAAGTCATGTAGAGGTGAAACTAATAACAAGGAACTCAATCGTATCAAGAACAACTTCATATTCGGTGATTACAAAGATCTAAGAGCCTAAAAGGGGCAATTTTCCACAAATAAATCCGAGCACGCACTCGTCACCTCGCGTACAAGGAATACAATCAACAAAGAAGACTCAAATCCTAAGGGGAAGTCCCCCACACAAGGTTAGGCAAGATACTTACCTCGAACCGGCTAAAATCAACTAGCAACCACGTTCTTGCCACGAGTACTCGACTCCAAATGGCCCAAATCTATTCAATTAAATCACACATTGTAAATAACATCTCAAGCAACTAATTCTACTATTTAATTCAAAATGATGTTATAAACGTCAATACCACACAAGAGGGGGGTGATTTGTGTGGTACCTAATTTTCGCGTTAGAAGAACATGGTTCTTCTAAGTGTTCTAACTACAGCAATTTGCGGAATAATAAATACTGAAAGTAAAGTGCACAGAGATTTTTACGTGGAAAACACCTGGCTCAAAAGGTGAAAAAACCACGACCTACTACTCAGTAGGATTTTCCCAAACTCCACTAAAATCACTGAGCCAAAAACTGCATTTACAAAACTCTTTGTAAACCTAAGGATTAACTCTAATCCCAGTGTAGCACACAGCCTCAACTGTTGCGACACTTTCAAGTTAACTCTAACTTGAATACTCAGAGTACCTAATACAATTGCTTCTAAGAAAGCTGAAAGGTACAATATGAAAACCTACTACAATTGAACTAGACTTAGAATAAACACAATGATGAAACTGGTTCTTCTATCTTAGTTCATGTAGCTTCAGACGTGCACACTTGTATCTCGCATATGTTGCTTGCAAATCAGACTTGATCTTTTTGCTCTCAAATATGCTTAACTTCTGCTTATGTGCATACACCTGTAAAAGAGAACAATCGTTATATTTATAGAGTTAGTAATCAGAGTTTGATAAGAACTCGAATTGTGGATCCTTTGACAATTCGAGTCCAAGAACAACTCTAACTCCTAATCCATATTCTTGATCTGGATGTAATTCTCTTTTCATAAGGAGACTTCAACTCCTTATCCTATATGCAATCTTTTCGATCAGTTCAGAAGATATTCATCAAGATATTGCTGCTTGATCTCAAGGACTTATCTTCTTCACGTGCATCTCATGTGTATGGGCCATAACAACTGTGTCTCCTTAGATGAACCTGGTCCTTTACTGAGTTCGTTTGTCATTCTTCAAAACTTCAACTGATCTTGGGCCAACAAATTCCCCCTTTTGATGATGACAAACTCTGTGCTTTTACTGATTATAGAACCTGTGGAATTCAGCTAAAATATCATCACTTACTTATCATTAAGGGCCAGATTTAATTAGGTCATAAACATCACTGTTCAGAAAATAGACACAATTTCTTTTAAAGCACAATATCTTCCCCCTTTTGGCATCATCTAAAAGTTGCATAAATATGTGAATCCCAGAATATTAATCATTACNGAAATTGGTCTAAATCGAGTGAGAAGCACTTACCAAAGTCGCCCAGGTGAAAATCCCTTCAAAAACCGCCAAGAGCCGAGCTCTAGAAGTCAAAATGTGATAAAATGGTGAAACCCTTGAATTTGGGATTTAATTCTGTCTGCCCAGCGATTTGTTCATCGCGATCGCGGAACAACGATCGTGATCGCATAGAGGAAATTTGAGAAGGCCCAAAAATGTACATCGCGAACGCGATGACGAGAACGCGAATGCGGAGAAGAGAAAAACAGTGCTTCGCGATCGCGGAAGCATTAATGCGAACGCGTTGAAGGAAAATATCGAGGTCCATGTCACGACCCAAACCTCGCTCCGGTCGTGATGGCGCCTCTCGTGAAGACAAGGCCAGCCAGACCATTACAGAACACCTCTTTTAAGCAGTTAAACAAGTCATAAGCAGTTTAAATATGATTTAATGATATTAATTAGCGGAAATACAACCCAACACAGCCCAAACCGGGGTGTCACAAGTCACGAGCATCTATTAGAGTGTAAGTACAACCACAAGGTCTAAAAGTACACGAATCAAGAATAATGAACAAAGGGAGAAAAACGATGCTGCGAACACTGGCAGTCACCTCGTTAAACTCCTATATCTCTGACTCTGATCAGCCAAACCCGCTACCGGATGAATATATACCTGCATCTGCACACGGGGTACAGGGAGTAAAGTGAGTACTCCAACTCAGTGAGTAATAAAGGTAAATAACAACTGAGCGGTAAGAAATCACGTATGACAAATCATAATGCTGTATAGAAGCAGTGTAAACCCTTTTTAGAAAACAGTGAAGCTGTGAAATCTTTAGAGAAACATCTTAGCTCGGTTTAAACCTCTTTTGAAAATGGCTTTTTCAGCAGTTACGCAAGTGAATGCAAAACAAATAGTGCAGATAAGCACAGAATTCCGCCCCTCGGACACAACACTCAGTTATCAGATAATACCAGAATATCAGGTAAATATTGCAAGAAGAAGCACAAACAACATATAATGGCAGAAAAATGAAACAAGGTAAACACATCAAACAGTACTGGTACCACTGCGGCGTACAGCCCGATCCACATATCGCTGCTGCGTGCAGCCCGATCCATTTATCGTCGACGGCGCTCACTGGAGGTGTGCAGACTCCGGGAGGGGCCCCTTACGGCCCAAGCGCAAGATCAAGCCATCTCGTGGCATCAAATCTAGGCCCTCGGCCTCATATCAAATCAGTATGTCACTGCTGCGGCGTGCAACCCGATCCAAAAGTATCCTCACAATATAGGCCCTCGGCCTTACTCAGTCAAAATCACATAAGCCACTAGGGCAACAGTAAAACATGATGCTCAGCCCAAATATTGTTAGAAATATCATTTCAAGTGTTAAAGTAAAATAAACTTGGCTGAGTCTTAAAAACAGTGGAAAATACATGACTGAGTTCAAGTATAAAATCAAAACAGTGAGGAAATATCAACAACAATCCCCGAAGGGTTCAAATAGCTGGCACAAAGCCCAAATATGGCAATCAGCCCAAATTATGATGATGACAAGTAAATTTCAGTCAAATACGCAGTAAATTCATTAATCAGGACGGACCAAGTAACAATCCCCAACGGTGCTCTACCCCACGCTCGCTATCCGGCGTGCAAGTCACCTCAATATAGCACTACGATGTGCAAATACGGGTTTTCAAACCCTCAGTATATCATTTACAATCATTACTCACCTCGAACCGGCTAAATCTCTAGCTCGCGATGCCTTTGCCTCTCGAATCGGCCTCCACGCGTATCGAATCTAACCAAAATCAGAACGAATGCGTCACAATATGCTAAGGGAACAAAGCCCAAGCGAAAACAATCGAAAAATATCGAAAATCCCGAAATTAGCAAAACCCGAGCCCCGGGCCCACTTCTCGAAACTCAGAAATTTTCACATCAACGGGTTCCTTATCTTGCCACGAGTCTATACATATAAAGAACACCAAAATCGGAGTCCAAATATCCCCTCAAATCCTAATTTGAAATATCAAAACTCAAGCCCTAGTTCTTCCTATTTTAGCCAAGTTTCCATGAATTTCAAGGTTAATTTCACATAATAATCACATTTTTAGTTCATAGGACTTACCTCCAATCAATCCTCTTCGAAACCCTCTTCAATTTCTCCCAAATAGCTCTCAAGATGCTCAACAATGGAGGAAATTAACTTAGACTCGCGGAACAAAATGTTTTTAAAACCCTTCTGTCCAGCACAATTTCCTTCTATGCGATCGCATCCAAACTTTTGCGATCGCGAAGCACAAGATCCCTGATCCAATTTTAACCCTATGCGATCGCGAATATATCCATGCGATCGCGATGCACAAGATCCTTAACCCATGCGATCGCACACCTACACCTGCGATCGCATTGAACAACCAAACCACCCCTCAAAATCCTCCTATGCGATCGCAGAGTCCCTCCTGCGATCGCAGAGAACAAAAGTCTGCAACACTGAACCTGCAATTTCTGCAACATCCTAAGTCCCAAAAACCTTCCGTTAGCCATCCGAAATCAGCCCGAGGCCCCAGGGACCTCAACCAAAGGCACCAACACATCCTAAAACATCATTCAAACTTGTTCCAATCCTCAAAACACCTCAAACAACACCAAAACCATCAAATTACATCGGATTCAAGCCTAAGTTCTTCGAAAACTTCCAAAACACGCATTTGATCAAAAACCCAACCAAATCACCTCCGAATGACCTGAAATTTTACACACACATCCCAAATCACCTAACGAAGCTACAGCAACTCTCGGAATTCCATTCCGACCCTCGGATCAAAATCTCACCTATCAACCGGAATTCGCCAAAATACTAACTTCGCCAATTCAAGCCTAATTCTACACCGGACCTCCAAAATTACTTCCGATCACACTCCTAAGTCACAAATCATCCCCCGAAGCTAACCGAACCACCGGAAATCACATCCGAGCCCTCTAACACATAAGTCAACATCCGGTTGACTTTTCCAAACTAAACCTTCCTTAAAGAGACTAAGTGTCTCATTTCCTTCAAAAATCAATCCAAACCAACTCGATCACACAAGACACTGGTAATGAAGCATAAAGAAGCAGAAAATGGGGAAAACGGAGTGGTAACTCATGAGACGACGGTTCGGGTCATCACATCCTCCCCAACTTAAACAAACGTTCGTCCTCGAACGTACCCAGAGTTGTTCTAAAAGCCAAACGCTCGCAGAATAACCTTACCATGCATATACCCGGGGGTGATCCCACGTAACCCTATCTCACATAGGTCCGATAACACAACATAGCTGAAATTTCACAATCCATTCTAGTCCATAAACCATAGAACCACACTTTCACTTCTCAAACCATCATTACGATCAAAACCTCACACCTATACTTTGAATAGACCCGAACTAGCTGTAGTAACCCATGCCTGCAACCTCAAGTGCAATTATCTGATATACCACGTAACTCAAACACATGTAGCGATAACTTCCATTCACAGCAGCTGCACACAACACCCTAATACCGGTAGAAACCTCTTATCAACTAAAGTCTCGTTCCAACGCTCCCATATACTGCCAATGATAATGAAACACGCCGTAAGCCATAACCATTTCTCATATCAACCATTCATGAAGCTACTTCTCCTTTGGCAAATTCCATAGCAATTTTCGAGCTGAACCTCGATCTTATCCTTCCAACAAGATGAAATCAAATCCGTTCGTATTCATTAATGATCCCAATGATCTCCTCTAATCCAACACACCACTCTGGTGACACGTCACATCAACAGGGGCCTAAGCCACATTTAGCATAATCCGCGCACCAATAAGCAACGGTCTGAACATACTCAAATCATGAAAATGACTCAAATGAAAGAGCTGTACCTCAAGCTCACCAGTACCACCATAACACAAGGCTGAGAACCCGTCTCATATCATAGAATAGAACACACGAACCTAACCCGCAAGGTCATATCTCCACATAGCTTCGCTGTAATGCGCGATCCTATCAAACACTGCTCCACATGAGACAGCTCAAGTCACTATGCTCGAAAGCGACAACCACGCGCCATTTGATGTCTGGAACCAAAGCAAATCATTACACCCACGGTGAAACAAATAACATAAACCACGCAAACCCGATAGGACATAACCGATACGCCATTCACCGAGCAACACCTAATTACTCTTCCCGCTCGACTTCCACTATGAGACCCCAATGGAACCGCACCACCTGTGCCCATAAACAACAAATCCTAACGCCTCACAACACAGAAAAGCAACTCTTAGATCTCCCCATATCACTAACAAGCTCAATAACGATCGAATCGACCTATCCCTCAACAATACAATTCGGGGCCAACTAAGCCGACTCAAGCTAGAACACGCATCCACATTGACCTGCCAACGAACTTATCATCAAGGAAGCCTGAAGCTGCTCCTTCCACTACTACAGCTCCTACCGGAGCCATACGATACCGGTGCCCGGCACCAAATCCATACCGAAATCTACAACCTCGCCCGATGACATGCCCGACCACAAGAAATGTATTCGAAAAGTCCCTCAACACTGGAACTGAATCAATGGTAGAAACCTCTGCACTGACATCCATCACGAAGGCCCAATTAAGAAAAGCAATCCTTCCCAGCCGTCCGCTGATCTTTGAAATATAAACCACTCCACTAGGACATAATTCGACGCACCTCGCCACTCAACCTTTGGCATTTCCAACCTAGCCCATAGCACAATATTCCAGAATAACCCAACACTGAGACGATCAGTCTAAATCCTCAACATCACATCCAAAATCTAACATACCAAGCAAAGAAAGATCCTCTCGAGCCTCCAAATCTCGGTAGTCACTAAACAGTGCTGATACACACGATCTACAATCACAACATAGCCTGAATATGAGAACTTCCGTCTCCACGTCCATACGGCACATGAATCACCATATCCTATCCCAATTTTGCCGTCCGAATATATGCCACACCTCTAATACCCAATCATTCCACGATAGATACTCTAAAATTTCCCTGTGCCCCCAAGCAAACCCAAATATCACCAGGCGATCTAAAAAGAAGGTGCCGCAATACTACCGAAGTGCTATCAACTTAATCACATTGCCCTTTTTCTAAAACATAGACTCTCGTCAAATCATTTCCAATTAGCAGTACCATTTCCTTAATCATCTGAGGCTACCCGCTGCCTAAGAGTTTTATGAACTTCCTTTCAGAACTGAACTGTAACCTAGCACACGCAAATCTCGATCCTTCACTACATACCGCATATACCATACCATCCTAGTATAACATGAGAACTTCATCTCCCTTCCGAGCCACATAAATCTACGTACTCAACTAGTCAAGAACTTTCCATTGGTTCCATCTAGAAGAAAAGTCACTACACATCCCATGCTCCGCATGCCCATAGAAAATATACATCTCCAAACCGCGGTAAAACCATCAAGAACTCTCCGAATTCCCTTTGCACAAATTAGACCTGCCAGGACTAAATCCTTCTAACTCGACCAAGCTAAGCAAACCATCAAAACCTAAGAGCATTGCTGCAAGATACTTGTAAGGGCTCATTACCTCGAACATATACAAAGAATTAATCATATCCTTACCATACCGATTTGGTCTACTATCAAGCTACTCCATCTATCTAAATTTCCTTCTGATTCATTTTCAACTTGATGCTCCCTCTTGCTGTAGTACCACAATTTCTCAACCCAGGTTTACCACACGAGACCCAAGCACAAGACCACACTGTCTAAGACCCATAAGCCGCTGAATACCCTCTCAAATATTCCCAGAAATACCACATTCCAGAATACTTTACTCTGAAGAACTTCTTGCGAATCTAAATCCGTTACCTTTACTTTCCTGATACTGATACATAGAATCCCATAATTAACATAAAAATACCACAAGTCTTGACCTCTTCCAATGAAAACACAGTCTCTAACCACATACACAACCTTAAGATACCCGATTGTTCCCTGTAGAATCTTGAACACATTAGAACCACTCTCGAAGTCATTCACTCTTATTCAAACTGCAACTTACCTAACCTAACGAACAGAACCACTCGTGCCTCATTGGCACTCCGATACCGCAAAATGAAATCCTCATCCCAATACAACCAAGCAACTTCCTGCTCTATGCGCCGAACATTCTTTACCAACAACACTCTAGACATTCCGTGATTCTCATACCCTATGAAGCATAATATAACCTTTGTCACAATTTTCCTTTACTCTAGCCATAGCTAATTCACTCGCATGCCCCAAACTGGAACCAACATAGCACCTAACCGTGCAATCAACTGCTCACAGCAGACTCCCCCACTTGGCTCGAAGCCATAAATCAAGATTCGCTCAATAACTCATAACACTTTTACTCTATTGATGCCACAATACCATAGCGAGATTAAACTCAAATCATTTATAAGTTTGTGAAAACACAGATCATCTAGTACTGTAAATCTTCTACAAATCTCGCATTCATCCCTGCAACAGTTAAGCCCACTCTCTTAAGCGACCCGAAATTTCAAATTTCAACACGTACCCTTCAATTACACATGAGATCTTCTAACATACACATAAGGATCACACCACTTCAGCACACTCCGCGGGAGATAACCCACCTGCTTTGCCTCAATATAACATTTCTGTATACCTTCCACCGTCATAAACTGTCCGCAGTCACTTAGCCTTCCTGAATCTGAACTCATACCGCAACATGGATTTTACTTCACTCACAACCGGAAAACATGAAAAGATCCTTCACACACCCATAACTCGGGGCTATACCTCGAATCACGATGGAAATCAAACACTTAATAGTTCTTCTATCATCTAGCAGACCTTCATCGTTACTTCCAAGTCACATAAATACATCTCGCAGTACTAACATACTCATCACGTGGCTATCCAGCCGTCACTTCCACTAATAGGGACAATACCGAACGTATAAGTTCAAAACACTTGCTCACACAATCAGCACCTCGGTGCTCAAGCCATAGGCAAAGATCCGGCCTCAAGTCCTCCAGACTGGCCCAACGTCAAACTCACAGAGATCACATCTCACCCCTCGATCGGGGAATCACAAGCCATCAAGGCACTTCTAATACTGAGCACTCATACGCGCATACGAACGCGTGGGAGGAATTTCAAGAGTTACTTTTCAAGCTGAATCAAGGACGCACGATGAGAATTCAAGAATATGAAGTTTTCCTAAAGGTTCTACAGCCTCTCGAGGATAAATACAGACGTCTCCGTATCGATCCGCGAGACTCCACTAAACCTGCTCATGACTCGTGAGACCTAGTACATAGGCTCTGATACCAACTTGTCACGACCCAAACCCCGCTCCGGTCGTGATGGCGCCTCTCGTGAAGACAAGGCCAGCTAGACCATTACAGAACACCTCTTTTAAGCAGTTAAACAATTCATAAGCAGTTTAAATATGATTTAATGATATTAATTAGCGGAAATACAACCCAACACAGCCCAAACCGGGGTGTCACAAGTCACGAGCATCTATTAGAGTGTAAGTACAACCACAAGGTCTAAAAGTACACGAATCAAGAATAATGAACAAAGGGAGAACAACAATTCTGCGAACGCTGGCAGTCACCTCGTTAAACTCCTATATCTCTGACTCTGATCAGCCAAACCCGCTACCGGGTGAATATATACCTGCATCTGCACACGGGGTGCATGGAGTAAAGTGAGTACTCCAACTCAGTGAGTAATAAAGGTAAATAACAACTGAGCGGTAAGAAATCACGTATGACAAATCATAATGCTGTATAGAAGCAGTGTAAACCCTTTTTAGAAAACAGTGAGGCTGTGAAATCTTTAGAGAAACATCTTAGCTCGGTTTAAACCTCTTTTGAAAATGGCTTTTTCAGCAGTTACGCAAGTGAATGCACAACAAATAGTGCAAATAAGCACAGAATTCCGCCCCTCGGACACAACACTCAGTTATCAGATAATACCAGAATATCAGGTAAATATTGCAAGAAGAAGCACAAACAACATAAAATGGCAGACAAATGAAACAAGGTAAACACATCAAACAGTACCGGTACCGTTGCGGCGTACAACCCGATCCACATATCGCTGCGGCGTGCAGCCCGATCCATTTATCGTCGACGGCGCTCACTGGGGGTGTGCAGACTCCGGGAGGGGCCCCTTACGTCCCAAGCGCAATATCAAGCCATCTCGTGGCATCAAATCTAGGCCCTCGGCCTCATATCAAATCAGTATGTCACTGCTGCGGCGTGCAGCCCGATCCAAAAGTATCCTCACAATACAGGCCCTCGGCCTTACTCAGTCAAAATCACATAAGCCACTAGGGCAACAGTAAAACATGATGCTCAGCCCAAATATTGTTAGAAATATCATTCAAGTGTTAAAGTAAAATAAACTTGGCCGAGTCTTAAAAACAGTGGAAAATACATGACTGAGTTCAAGTATAAAATCAAAACAGTGAGGAAATATCAACAACAATCCCCGAAGGGTTTAAATAGCTGGCACGAAGCCCAAATATGGCAATCAGCCCAAATTATGATGATGACAAGTAAATTTCAGTCATATACGCAGTAAATTCATTAATCGGGACGGACCAAGTCACAATCCCCAACGGTGCTCTACCCCACGCTCGCTATCCGGCGTGAGAGTCACCTCAATATAGCACTACGATGTGCAAATACGGGTTTTCAAAACCTCAGAATATCATTTACAATCATTACTCACCTCGAACCGGCTAAATCTCTAGCTCGCGATGCCTTTGCCTCTGGAATCGGCCTCCACGCGCGTCGAATCTAACCAAAATCAGAACGAATGCGTCACAATATGCTAAGGGAACAAAGCCCAAGCGAAAATAATCGAAAAATATCGAAAATCCCGAAATTAGCAAAACCCGAGCTCCGGGCCCACTTCTCGAAACTCAGAAATTTTCACATCAA